>NC_044036.1:71163710-71418710 GCF_901765095.1 Microcaecilia unicolor | reverse complement strand
ACATGGGTGGCTGCACAGAAAAGGAGGGTCGCTGGACATGGATAGCTGCAGGGGGGGCAGGGGGACAGAAGGGTTGCTGGACATGGCTGGCTGCAGGGGGGACAGGGGAGAGGGGAGAGAGGAGGGACGCTGCACATGCGTGCCTGCAGGGGGACAGGAGGGAAGCTGAGAGGGGGGGGGACTGAGACCACATGGGTGGCTGCAGGGAGAGCAGGGGAGACAGGAAGGACGCAGCAGGGGGAGAAGAGGGTTGATGGGCATGGGTGGCTGCAGGGGGATGCTGGACATGGGTGGCTGCAGGGGGAACACGGGGAAAGGAGGGTCGCTGCACATGCCTGGCTGCAAGGGACAGGGGAGAGGGAGGGGGTGAGGGGGTTCCTCACACCACACACGCAGTCACTCATTCTCTGTCTGCCACATACACTCTCACTCACATACTCACTGTCTTTGTCCCTCTCTCTCACACAGTGTCACACAGAAACACAAACACTGTCTCTCACACACTCTCTCTCTCGCACAAACACATACACTCTGTCTCTCTCTCTCTCTCACATTCTCTGTCTGACACACACGCTCCATCTCTCACACACGCTGTTTCTGAAACATACACTCCAAGGAAAACCTTGCTAGCGCCCGTTTCATTTCTAACAGAAACGGGCCTTTTTTACTAGTAAATTAATAAGTAGTAGTAGTAGTAATGTGCTTAAGCCAGGGGAAGGTGGGGCAGTGGCTGCTGCCATTACTTGTCTGACATAAAAGTGGTGCTGAAGGACTAATCTCAAAAGAGACTTTCCTTTTAGTCCTCAGCTGGCATGTTTGGGAAGCCAAAATCGTGAGGGTGTTTTTTTTAAACTCAGCAGATTGTGTCAATGGTCACACTGGTTACCCTGAGAGATTTTAGAGTTTCAGCAGCGAGTACTCGGGGGCTTGGGAAATTGAAGACTATTTCTCACTTTGTAGAACATTGAAGTGTTAAAACCATTGGACCTCAAGAAAGAATGACTGACTGCTGAATAAATCCAGTTATTGGGAGGTGCTCAAAAGCAGAGTAGGAACATGATAAAGTTCAAGAGGAACAGCATATGGCAAGAGGATTGGCGTGTACAGACAGCATCAGGGTTTCAAAATGAGCAGCGTGATGCAGACAGACAAAAGAATGTAAAGTGACTCAGTATGTGTGGGATTCAGGCAGCTAAAAATTTGATACAAAGTTTAAAATCTAATTTATGGCCTACTTTTGAAAAATGCAGGAGGAGGTTCCCTCTGTTTCGGTGCCTCAAGCTTCCTGTTTATTCCCCTAACAAATTTTATTCTGACGACAACTTTTAAAATGATATCCATAACACTGTAGTCAACTTAAAGTGCAAATTAGCAATGCATGAAAACAAACACCTAGGAATTTATGCTGGGCCAACAGACAAATGAGCAATATGACAAGTAGTAGGAGTTTTCTGTACTAGCACTTCTTTGGCATCAGGAAAGTGCCATGCTGATGCTCCCTAGATTGAATCTGGGTAGCAATTGCAGCTGAAACAATATGCAACCTGACCCCTGCAAGAGCTGAAAGTTTCTTAGCCCATCCCTGTTCTTCTCCTCCTCCTCTGACTCACTGAAAGTGGCCTGTTCTTTCTCTGGTGATCTAAAGGCATTTCTGAAAGGCCTCCTGGTGATCCCCACAACCTGTTGGGTTTTCAGGGTATCCACAGAGTACATGAGATAAAATGTGCATAAATTTGTTTTCCATTGTGGATATCCTGAAAGCCCAGCTAAATATGAATGACACAGATTTCTGTATACCGGTTCTGCGGTACATGCAAATTGTCTTGCACATTTTCGTCGTGGACATTCTGGCCGTGGTATTGCCAGGACAGGCTCAGGGGGCCTCTGAAGTTTCAGCCTCTCCCCCACCCCCATCTCTTGAGGACAAAGCATTCAGCTAGTATCATATGCCCAAGCATGAGAGGAAGTAAATGGTTGTTTAGGTGGTTCTTTTTGTTCTCTGATTTCTTTCTTTGCAGTAGAGTTATTAGAATTTCAAAGTTTTTTTTGGAATCTTCTGCTACTTACTGCTGTAAATGTTAGGGGGACCCTTTAACTCAACGGCAGTAAAGTTTTGCACTTGCGTCAAATGCAATATTTGATGCGCAGTAAGTACAAAGCCTCTGCACTATTTCCATACAGTCATCAGTGTTCTCTCCAGAAATTTTACCAGCTGGGTGGCATGAAGAAATAACCTGGTGGAACATGGGGGTACAGCACAGTATTGCAACTCTTTTTGGTTAAGTTTTAAATTTACAAATCTTTATTGGAACAGTCAAGCAAAACAACAACAGTGGCATAGCATGTTCCAAAATAATTTGTTATACCAAACTACCCACAATTCCCCCAATCCTCCCCCCCCCCCCCCAACCTTCACTCTCCCAACAACCAGATACAGTCTCTCAGAACTGGTGAATGCTTATCTAGATCTGAGAAGCAAATAAGAGGATGAGCAATTTAACAAACAACTCAACAATTCAAAAGCTAGCTGTGAACCTGATGTGACATGGCTAACCAAAAAGGCTCCTAAATATGTTGAAATTTAGCCTAGTGACCCAGATGGTTCAAGCCCGCATTGTTCCAGCCCACATGATGGCATTCCAAAACCATAAGGGCGTAGACAATATTGAGCTATTGGGTCGCATTAGGAGGGTCAACTTGTAACCACTGTAACAGGATTGCACGTTTAGCCAATAAAAACAAATAGAAAAGTAGAGTACGTTTAGTCTTATTTGGTCGAATAGGACTATTGGTATAATCATCAAACAAGAAAATCTGTGGTTTCATTGGTAAACAAAATCCAAATATATGTTGAATTTGGCGTTGAACTGACTGCCAAAATTGTTGTATCAAAGTACAGGCCCAAAGCATGTGGCCCAAAGTGGCCTCTGATTGTGAGCATTTAAGGCATTGACTTGTTTGGGCCAGACCCACTTTAAAGGTCCTCTGAGGAGAGAAGTATGTTCGAAACAAAAACTTGTAATGTTGCTCCCGATATGTTACAGAAACTAGCTTGACCAACGGCTTACAAATCAGTTGTTGTAACAATTCAGAAGATAGATCAATCCCTAGGTCACCAGACTAGGCAGTCATTCCTCTCAAGAAATTCAAAGGAGGTAGGTCTGCACGCAAGACCTTATAAAAGAAGGATACACTCTGTGTTGTGGCACTTCCTAGTAGAAAGATTTCCTCTACTTTTTCAGTTTCATCATCTGTCAATGCCTTCTTGGGTAATGAAGCAACATAATGATGCACCTGTAGGTAGGAAAAGCATCCGGTCGAAGACAATTGATATTGAGAACACAGATGGTTAAAAGTATACTCAAAAATATGCTCAAGCATGAAATTACTGATCTGCTGTTAGTAATATGTAAAAGAAAAAAGAAGTACCAGGAGCCTTCACAAGGGGGACAAAACCTTTAATAAGCACACAGTGTATCTTGTATATAAAAAACTTGTACCATGGACCCAAGTTTTTATATACAAGATACACTGTGTGCTTATTAAAGGTTTTGTCCCCCTTGTGAAGGCTCCTGGTACTTCTTTTTTCCTTTTTCGTCTTGGCTTTGTACTGTGAACCCTCTCTTTGTTGTCTTTAGTAATATGTAACCTGTTGTTAAAATCGTCTATAGTATCTGAAGATTGGAGGGTGGCCAACGTGATGCCGATTTTTTTAAAAGGGTTCCAGAGGTGATTGGGAAATTACAGACCGGTAAGCCTGACATCTATGCCAGGCAAAATAGTAGAAGCTATTATAAAGAAAATTGCAGAACACGTAGATTAACATGGTTAAATGGATAGAGTCAGCATGGATTCAGCCAAGGGAAGTCTTGCCTCACCAATTTGCTTCATTTCTTTGAAGGCATGAATAAACATATGGATAAAGGTGAGCTAGTTGATGTAGTGTATCTAGATTTTCAGAAAGCTTTTGATAAAATTCCTCATGAGAGATTCCTGAGAAAATTAGAGTCATGGTATAGGAGACAAGGTTCTGGTGAAAGTCTCGCAGAAAGAGGGTAGGGGTAGGTTAAGTGAGAAACAGTGAGCTCATTGGGTGAGAGATAGGGAAAGATGGATGGGTTATAAGAGGGTGACAAAGCAGTATAATTTTATGGCTTATAATGTCTGGTGGGTGTCAAATATTTCTTCATTTTGACTTCAAAGGTCTTGTGTTCCTGGATCATCTTAAAATTTCCTTTTAGTGTTCTCTCTATAAAATCATTGACACAGTGTTCTGGTTCTGTAAAGTGCTTTTCCACAGAGGTGACATCCTGGTTGTTCAACGTGCATGCAAATTCATATAATGTTTATCACATTTTGGGGCTCATTTTCAGAAGAATGTTTTCTCTGAAATGTCCAAGTTGTGATTTTTGACACCCTGATTTTAGATGTTTTGCTCCACAGTTTGTCATGAGCTAAACCTGCAGTGGGTGCAGCGGTCCCACATAAACACTTGAAGGGAGTCAAATTTTCCCCAAAAGCTAAATCTAAGCCCTTACAGTTGCTCCTTGCCAAAAGACTAGCTCAGCCTTTGGATCCAGACTTCAGCCTGGGAGATGACTTGGCATCGGAGGAATTGGAGGAAACTGATCCACAGGGCAGTACTGGAGTGAAATCAGAGAGTTCCGGCCTGACTAACCCGGCACTGTCCGGCAGGAACCTTCAGGATTAGGAGAATCCACTGCATCCAGCAGGACAAAAGGGACTAGACTAAATTACCATGTGTGAAGCATCAGCGGAGTGCCTATGATTGATTGAGCTGGTTTTTTTGTTTTGTTTTCTTTTTGACGGTGCTGTATTTGGGAATATGTTTACTCTGCAGTGTCGCTTAGTGAATTTTTATGCTAAGGGTTGTACGAACAAGGGGGTTGGAGGGGAGCCGGGAGGGTAAGAAAGGGACAATGGTTTTGCAAGAGGGGCTTTGGAGAGGATGGGACTACCTGGTTACTGGTTTGTATGTTATTATTTGGTTTGCTATACTTGTATTAAAAAAAAAATTGGATTTAGCCTGACCAGTTGGGTTTCAGGACATTGACAGCGAATCTGTAGGAGATAGCTTTGTAGCCAAAGTTTGTATCCTTTCATATGTATTTATTGTGTGTACCCTGAAAACCAGACTAGCTGGGTGTGTCCCAGGGACCAGGTTGAGATCTCCTGCTATTGTGTGATTACATAGTAACATAGTAAATGACGGCAGAAAAAGACCTGCATGGTCCATCCAGTCTGCCCTACAAGATAAACTCATATGTGCTACTTTTTGTGTATACCTTACCTTGATTTGTACCTGTCCTTTTCAGGGCACAGACCGTGTAAGTCTGCCCAGCACTATCCCCGCCTCCCAACCACCAGCCCCACCTCCCACCACCGGCTCTGGCACAGACCGTATAAGTCTGCCCAGCACTATCCGTGCCTCCTGCCACCGGCTCTGCCACCCAATCTCGGCTAAGCTCCTTAGGATTCATTCCTTCTGAACAGGATTCCTTTATGTTTATCCCACGCATTTTTGAATTCTGTTACCGTTTTCATTTCCACCACCTCCCGCGGGAGGGCATTCCAAGCATCCACTACTCTCTCCGTGAAAAAATACTTCCTGACATTTTTCTTGAGTCTGCCCCCCTTCAATATTATTTCATGTCCTCTCGTTCTACCGCCTTTGCACCTCCGGAAAAGGTTCGTTTGCGGATTAATACTTTTCAAATATTTGAACGTCTGTATCATATCACCCCTGTTTCTCCTTTCTTCCAGAGTATACATGTTCAGGTCATCAAGTCTCTGCTCATACGTCTTGTAACGCAAATCCCTTACCATTCTCGTAGGTTTTCTTTGCACCGCTTCAATTCTTTTTAGATCCTTCGCAAGGTACGGCCTCCAAAACTGAACACAATACTCCAGGTGGGGCCTCACCAACGACTTATACAGGGGCATCAACACCTCCTTTCTTCTGCTGGTCACACCTCTCTCTATACAGCCTAACAACCTTCTAGCTACGGCCACCGCCTTGTCACACTGTTTCGTTGCCTTCAGATCCTCAGATACTATCACCCCAAGATCCCTCTCCCCGTTCGTACCTATCAGATTCTCCCCGCCTAACACATACGTCTCCCGACGATTTCTATTTCCTAAGTGCATCACTTTGCATTTCTTCGCATTGAATTTTAATTGCCAAACCTTAGACCATTCTTCTAGTTTCCTCAGATCCTTTTTCATGTTTTCCACTCCCTCCCGGGTGTCCACTCTGTTACAGATCTTAGTATGATCCGCAAATAGGCAAACTTTACCTTCTAACCCTTCGGCAATGTCACTCACAAATATATTGAACAGAATCAGTGCCAGCACCGATCCTTGAGGCACACCACTGCTCACCTTTCCCTCCTCCGAGCGAATTCCAGAGCTGAAGAGTGTGCTCTGAGAGAGGTCCAGAGGGCTGCTGCTAAAATGGTTAGTGGTTTTCATCATAAAGTACATTAGGATATAGTTAAAGAGGTCAGTATGTATACTTTGGAAGGAAGGCAAGAGAAAAGAGAGACTGTAGAGCAAGGGTTCTTGACCTAGTCCTTGGGACACGCCCAGCCAATCAGGTTTTCAGGATATGTACACTGAATATACATGAGATAAATTTGCATGAACTACTTCATTATATGCACATCTATCTCATAAATATACATTGTAGGTGTCCTGAAAACCAAACCAGCTAGGTGTGTCATGAGGACTGGATCGAGAACCACTGTGATAGAGACATTTAAATACCTCAGTGGAATAAGGGCCCAGGAGGTGGACCTCTGACCAGAAAAAAGTCCTGGAATGATGGTCATAGAATGAGCCTGCAAGGGGATAGACTTGGGAGTAATCTAAGGAAATACTTTGTTACAAAAAGGGTGGTGGATGCATGGGACACCCTCCCAGTAGAGTTGATGGTGACAAGGAAGGATTCTGAATTTGAGAGAGAGCCTGGGGCAGGCACAGAAGATCTCCAAGGGAGAGGAACAGAATTGTGGAGAGAAGCATTTGGTGTAGATGTGTAGACTGGAAAGGCTGTATGGATTTTAATCTGCTATCATTTACGGCTTTTCTGTGAAAGTCATTTTTTAGGGATCATGGCCTTAATAAGAACATAAGAATAGCCATACTGGGTCAGACCAACTCAGTATACTGTTTCTAACAGAGGCCAATTCAGGTCACAAGTACCTGACAGAATCCCAAATAGTTGCAAGGCTCACGCTGCTGATACCAAGGACAGGCAGTGGCTTTCCCCTTGTCCATCTCAATAGTAGGCTATGGACTTTTCCTCCAGGAAGTTGTCCAAACCTTTTTATTTATTTTAAAATTTTGTATACCGTGGTGTGCAAATCCCAGATAGATTACTGCTACCACCACATTTTCTGGCAATGAGTTGCAGAGCTTAATTATTTGTTGAGTGAAAAAAATATTTGCTCCTGTTCATTTTAAAAGTAGTACCATGTAACTTCCTTGAATATCCCCCCTTGTCTTTGTACTGCTTAAAAAGGGTGAAAATTTGATTTTACATTTACCCATTCAACACCACTCATTATTTTGTAGACCTCAATCATATTCCCCCCTCATCCGTTTCTTTTCCCTTATATGGTAGGGAAGCCCCACTCAATGCATCCTAGGAATAACAGGGCAGGGCGCCACCAATTTGGAGGCGGCACTGAAAGGAAGAAGGAGTGCTACTCCCTCCTTTGTCATCTAAAGGTACTGGGAGGGGGGGGGGGGTTAGGGGCCACTAGAACACCAGATGGGGGTCAGGTCTGTTATGTCAGAGGGGGATGGGGGGGGGGGGGCTCTGCTAGCATGCATATGCATGCTGGACAGGGCTCCCTATTCCTCCCCAATGCTTTGTAAACCCTAATGCCAGCTTCATGCTGGCATAGGGTTTACAGCAGTAGCAGCGCCCTTGTTTGGCATGCTGCCCGATAAGAATACAAATGTCCCTGCATTTGCATGCTATTAGCTTTCAGAGCCAGTGAGCATGTTACACGTGCTTGCCGGCTTTGATCCTGGGGCACAGGCAAATGCAGGCGCTAGCCTGGTACTAATGGGCTCTAGTGCCTGCGTTTGCTTTTGATTGTCTGGTCCAGAGTTTGCTATACTGGAGGTGGGATTCTCTACCATGTCCCTGAGGTTTCCTGTGTTTATCAGCTCTGCTGTACACTGATGCTATAGTAAACTCTTGAATAGTTCCTTAACTTCTAGCCTGTTGAACTGTAATAGAGACTTTAAATGCTAAACAAAAAGCAAAACAAACTAAAAAAAAACCTATTCCTTTAAACTGCCTTTGCTAAATAAGCAGAGTAATTAAAAAAATAAAGACACTGAGATTATCTGTTTAACTCTAACTGTACCTTTCTCCAAGTTTCAAAGCAATTTCCCAGCAAATAACTTACTAAAGAAGTTCTGTCCTGCTCTGGAAGTCCTCTCATCAGCTCCTCTTCCGTGGGAAATATAAATATGTATGACAAAAAAAGGGAGTACACCTATGATAGGAGAAGGAAACACTAGAGGAGGAGTGGCCTAGTGGTTAGGGTGGTGGACTTTGGTCCTGAGGAACTGAGTTTGATTCCCAGCACAGGCAGCTCCTTGTGACTCTGGGCAAGTCACTTAACCCTCCATTGCCTGCTGCATTGAGCCTACCATGAATGGGAAAGCATGGTGTACAAATGTAACTAAAATAAAAAATAGAGGAGAAAAAAACTGCAACATTGATTTTTTTTTAATAATTGAACTAGTTTGGGTGTTTTAAGTACACTGCACCCCTTGGGAGTAGCTTGCAAGCGTTTTTGTGAATAATCTGCAGCAGATTTTGCCCTTTGCTGTGAAAGGTGCAGTAAATATCACAGTAATTGGCTTTTGCCTACAGTGTATCAAGTTTGTGTATGACACTGGACCAAAACAAAGGCAGTATGCAGTACAGTTATTTTTATCTTTAGAGGAATCCCTTTAAAAAAAAAAAAAGGCTGATTGTGCTGCAGGCTGGTTCAGTTTTGATTAAACCCATGCAAACTCTGCTGAACAGTGATTCATGTCTGGAAAGCAGTGTAGTTGGAATACATACCATATAACACAGAACATCAGTTTGGATAGCCCTTGCAGATCTGTGGTTTTATAGTACAGATGTTATTTTATGCTGATGCCATCTAGTGGCTCATTTTTATATCTCACTGTTTTCCAACTTCCTTTGTTGTCGCCTGAGGGGAGGGGGTGAACCTGGAGCAGGGCAGAAAAGTCACTTAGGCAGGGCCGTCGAGAGGGGGGCAGGGGGGACAAAATTCCACGGGCCCGGGTCTCCAAGGGGAGCCCAGCGCCGCAATCCCCTCCACCCACCCCCCTCCGTCCACCACCGGGCCGGGCCCCCCTGAATTCAAATCATAGCGCCTCACCTCAACCTCGCTCCGTGTGAAAGAAGCGCAACAGCAGCAGTCTACATATTGCCTCCCTTCAGGCCTTCCCTCCCTGTGTCCCACCCTCGTCGGACCTAACTTGCGCGAGGGCGGGACACAGGGAGGGAAGGCCCGAAGGGAGGCGATGTGCAGACTGCCGCTGCTGCACTTCTTTCACACAGAGCGAGGTTGAGGTGAGGCGCTATGATTTGAATTCAGGGAGGCCCGGCCTGGTGGTGGATGGAGGGGGGGTGGCGACGACAATGATCTCGCAGGGGGGGGGGGGGGGGGGGGGGGCAGGGCCCGGCCCAGTCTCTCGGTGGCCCTGCACTTAGGGGCCGATTCACAAAGGTCACCAATAAATATGGCAATCGTGGGTAAACTTACTGAGTCGCAAACAGCGACTGATGCACAAAGGGAATGGCATGCAAATGAGATGCACGGAAATTTAATGGCAATCTTTGTGCATTGGCAGCTGGAAGCGCCTAGCATATGCGCAGAACAGGAGTTGTTTCCAGGTCATGGGGTGGGGCCAGAGGATAGAGCTCCTGCACTCGCGAAACTTCATCTTCAGGACAAAACTTCGGAGCTCCTGAGGCTGCCTGTGATGGTGGTGGTGGTGGGGGGGACCTGCATTGTCAGTTCATAAAGACTGCAGCGGGGGCTCGAGTGTGTGTGTATGAAGCTGAAGTTGAACAAGGAAGGAGGTGAGGGCTCCCTGCGCCAGGCCAGGGAGAGGCAGAGGCTGGACAGGGAGTCAGCCCCAGAGTTGCCAGCGTGGATGAGGAGAGCTCGCCAACAGCTCCTGACCTACCATAAAATCTAGCACATTAAAAGTAGGCACTCCTCAATGTGCATTGCACGGAATGCTCATTTTAATACTGATGAGCTTGTTGTAATACATTTGCATAGGGCTATCAGTAGCTGCTACAGTGAATGGTAACCCTTGTGCATTAGATGCTAAGTAACGTTTGCTTTAGATTGGCTACAATAGGTAAGCTGCATAATCCAACCCCTGGCCCACCCATCACCTCTCCCAAACTCCAGTGGTCCACTTCCTTTTTGTCAGCAAATTAAGCTCTGTTTATTCATAACACTTCCTCCTCTTGCTTCCTGACCCCTCCCCCTCCCTACGTCCCATCTTCTGAAAGCCTGTCAAGTTTTAGCATTCAACGTTAACCATATTTAAGATCAGCTTAATATGAAAGAAAAATATTGCACACCCTTTTTCACATTCACTTAAATATCAGAACATACAATAATTTTCCGTTAGCATAGACATCAAATACTTCAAACATGTAAACAACAGTATCCTGGAAGATACAATAAAAAGTAATCGGTTACAGACAATATTTGCTCTTATGAGTAACACCACAGTAGATGCCAATATCAACTTCACAGAACATTCCAAAATAAGAATTGAAGAACTGAATTAGAAACATGAAAACCTAGGTAAAGTATTAAAGCATATTATAACAATGTAAACAGTAGCCCCCAAGTGTTGATGTAACTCTTCCTTAATAAATAAATGTAGGTGGATTACAAAATATATATACATAATTAAACATTAAACAGATAAAACAAACATATAACAACAAAACAACCTTTGCCCCTTTTGACCTGCACATGCCAGTGCGGCACATACTTTTTTAAATTAAACAAGTGATGGTTTTACCTGCTGGGCCAATGAGAGCAATTCTTCAGTATTAATCTTTTGAAAATAACTTGGTTTATAGTGAGAAGATGAACCTAATTATATTCTAATTGAAGGTGGTCATACTTTAAATAGTAGTTTGGTTGAAAATTGCTTAATACGCATACCTTTGTAAAAGGCGCTATAGAAAGACTTGTAATTAACATCAATAATCTGATACCATAGTAGATGACTGCAGATAAAAACTGAAATGCCCTAGTAGGGTAGTTAGGGTTGTAAAAGTTAGCCCTCTCCTCACTGCCACCTTAAGCAGTGCAAATGTCTGTCCTGTTTAAATAAATTTCACTACTGTTTTCAGCTGATGTGCTCAGTGCTTGGTTTCCATCTTCCTGCCCTTTAGGGATGCTCTGGGTGTATCCTGCACCTTTTTGAATCCCATCACCGTTTTTATCTCCACCTTCTGTGAGCGAGCATTCCAGGCATCTCCCATCATTGCTGTGAAAAATGTTTCTGACATCTCCCTCCATCTTGATATCATCTCCTAATTCTACAGCTTCCTTTCTTTTGAAAAAGGTTCATTTTTTTAATGTATTTAAATGACTGTACCATATATTCCCTGATATATCGTCATTCAGAATAAAAATTGGTTACAGTATAAAACAGACAGCAGGTCTCAAGTCTCCTCTTGTAGGTCTTTGGGGCGGTCCCTGCATCATTTCATTGCTTTTCTCTGGACCACCTCTAGCTGTCTCTTTATATCCTTTCTTAAGGTACAGCCTAAAATTGAACACTAAGGCCTCACGAGTAACCTGTGTATGAGCACTGCAACCACTGTTTCTTCTAAGATGAGCAGGAGTCCTCCATCTACAGTCCTGCCAGTGGAGGTGCTGCTTCACTATCACATTTTCAATAGTGAGAGACAGGCAAGCTTTGCGGACTCCGGGGAAACTGCCTGTCTCTAGCAGTTTAAAACACAATATTGAGCCCCCCCCCCAATTGACAGACATGCAGTTGGAGGACACCTGTTTCAGCTTGGAACAGTGACTACAACCTCCCTTTTCTGATGGTTATGCTTCCCAACACTGCCTCCATCAGCAAAACAATAGAGAGGAAAAAAATGTTCAAACACTCTCTGGAAAGAAAAGTCACTTAAGTAAACCACAATAAAGCCCACGTGGAGGGTCATAATTGAATGGGGCGCCCAAGTTTTCCTGAGGACGTCCTCGCAGGATGTTCCAACGAAGGGGCGGGGAAACCCGTATTACTGAAACAAGATGGGCGTCCATCTTTCATCTCGATAATACGGTCGGGGATGTCCAAATCTCAACATTTAGGTTGACCTTAGAGATGGTCGTCCTTAGAGATGGTCATCCCCGGTTTTCAGTGATAATGGAAACCAAGGATACTCATCTCAAAAACGACCAAATCCAAGCCATTTGGTCGTGGGAGGAGCCAGCATTCGTAGTGCACTGGTCCCCCTGACATGCCAGGACACCAACTGGGCACCATAGGGGGCACTGCAGGGGACTTCAGAAATTGCTCCCAGGTCCATAGCTCCCTTACCTTGGGTGCTGAGCCCCCCAAACTCCACTCTCCACAACTGTACACCACTACCATAGTCCTAAGGGGTGAAGGGGGCACCTACATGTGGGTACAGTGGGTTTGTGGTGGGTTTTGAAGGGCTCACATTTACCACCACAAATGTAACAGGTGGGGGGGGGGGGGGGGATGGGCCTGGGTCCGCCTGCCTGAAGTGCACTGCATCCACTAAAACTGCTCCAGGGACCTGCATACTGCTGTCAAGGGAGCTGGGTATGACATTTGAGGCTAGCATAGAGGCTGGCAAAAATATTTTTAAAGTTTTTTGTTTTTTTTTAGGGTGGGAGGGGATTAGTGACCACTGGGGGAGTAAGGGGAGGTCATCCCTGATTCCCTCCAGTGGTCATCTGGTCAGTTTGGGCACCTTTTTGAGGTTTGGTCACAAGAAAAAATGGACCAAGTAAAGTCGCCAAGTGCTCGTCAGGGACGCCCTTCTTTTTTCCATTATCAGCCGAGGACGCCCATGTGTTAAGCACGCCCCAGTCCTGCCTTCGCTACTGCTTCCGACATGCCCCCGTGAACATTGGTCGTCCCCGCGATGGAAAGCAGTTGAGGATGCCCAAAATCGGCTTTTGATTATGCCAATTTGGGCGACCCTGGGAGAAGGACACCCATCTTGCGATTTGTATCGAAAGATGGGTGCCCTTCTCTTTCGAAAATAACCTGAGAGTATCCCTATATCTCTTACCAATGACAAAAAAAATTAAATGACCTTTTTTTTTTTAAATGTACTAAAGAAGTGATGAAAGTAGTGTGCTCATAATCTTTGAAGGACTACCACAGACCTGCTTAGGTCATCTATATGTCCAATAAAATACTATCATACCACACTCAATCTTCATTTGTAACATTTATAACATGACAATAATGTACTCATCTCAAAATCAAGTAAACCAGTCATGAGAGAACTTATTTTACTTATCTCAGTCATTGTCTTAGGTCCTGACATGGACTGAACACTGAAGCCTCATGAGTAACCCAGGTATGAGTCTCCTTATTCTGCTGGTTATGCCTCCCTATACAGCCTAGCAACCCTCTGGCTTTGGCTGCTCCTTATCTATTTTTTTTTCTATTTTTGGTTTCTTGATCATTAGGTACTAATCATCCTGAAGTGCCTCTCCTGATCTATTGAAAGTTCAATGCAGATCTACCTCTTACCCCTATCGCACATCTATCTCATTCATAGTAACATGGTAGATGACAGAAGATGAAGACCCATACGGTCCGTTCAGTCTGCCCGAGAAGATAATATTACAAAAGTACATCAGTACATAAGTAATGCCACACTGGGAAAAGACCAAGGGTCCATCGAGCCCAGCATCCTGTCCATGACAGCGGCCAATCCAGGTCAAAGGCACCTGGCAAGCTTCCCAAACGTACAAACATTCTATACATGCTATTCCCGGAATTGTGGATTTTTTCCCAAGTCCATTTAGTAGCGGTTTATGGACTTGTCCTTTAGGAAACCGTCTAACCCCTTTTTAAACTCTGCCAAGCTAACCGCCTTCATCACGTTCTCCGGCAACGAATTCCAGAGTTTAATTATGTGTTGGGTGAAGAAAGATTTTCTCCAATTTGTTTTAAATTTACTACACTGTAGTTTCATCGCATGCCCCCTAGTCCTAGTATTTTTGGAAAGCTTGAACAGACGCTTCACATCCACCTGTTCCACTGAGATGAAACACAGCAGTAAATTATTATCTTTTGAAATTTTCATATCATTGAACAATTCAAGCTACCTGTGTAGGTGTCCACAGGAATATTGTGGGCGCCTACACAGTTAGCGCTTCCTAAAAGCACTACTGTGTTCTAGCGGGGCTTAGTAAACTTAGAAAATTTTGCTTTTCAGTAAAATTGCAAGACATCATTCATAGAAAGCACTTTGACCAGCATCAGGATAGCATTGTTGCTATAAAAATTTCTAAAGAGTTAAATTCTAATGAGTTAAAAATTAGACCGATAACGTTACTTGGTGGATTTACTGCTGTTCCCAATTAGAGATTTCTATGGGAAGTAACCACTGCTGACTGGTCCTAAAAATATATTTTGAATATTGTTTGAGTGACTGTCTTTGGTTTAAGTGATTTATAGTGACTAAATGCTGGGTCACTTTGGGACCAATTATCATAGGTTCCTTCGCTAACTTTATCCAAGCTCTTACCTAGTTAGGGGACTGAAAATCACTGCTAACTAGATAAGTTGCAACTCCACTCTGACTCCTCTCTCTCGGATCACCCTATCATTAGCTGCTGCGTGCTCCAGTGGTCAGAACACATGTTCAGCAGCACTAGCTAGTTAAATGTGGCTGAACATGTGCTCTGGGGTCTGCCACTGGGATTTAACCAGGAAGGAGTCTTCCTACCCAGTTACTCCTAATACTGGGACTGGGGTACCCTCTATGAAGCTAATAGGTAGCACACACAAAACAAATTAGAGAAAGTGGAATTTGCCGGAGGATTTGATGAAAGCAGTTAGCCTACTTGTTTAAAAAAAGAAAAAAAGAAAGGGTTTAGATAGTTTCTGATGGAAAAATCTATAATCATGTGGACTTGGAAAGCCATTGCTTATCCCTGTTGTGAGCAGGATGGATTGGATTGGTTCTTTGGAATCTTGTTGGGTACTTGTGATCTGGACTGGCCATTCTGAGGAAGAGGATGCTGGGTTCGATGGACCTCTGGTCTGACCCAGTAGTGTAGCCAGAACCAAATTTTTCAGGAAGCCTACAGTGAACTTTGGTAGGTGCTAGGTAGCCCATTCCTTTGCCTCTCCTTTCCTCTTCCTTCCCTCCCCTGCTGCTCCCCCCCCCAAATTAAAATTAAAATTATCTTAGTTTATTTTCTTTCTTGGAGAACTGTTTTTGTGTTATATTGTTATCAATAAAGATGATTTAAACATAATTATCTTAGCTGGCAGAGATCCCCATGCCCTACCAGATGGTGAAATCTGGAGCCGTCTTGATCAGCTAAAGCACAGCTTTTAGTGGCTTAAAGTGCTGCTGCTGATGCAGGCATCATGAGCATGCTCAGTTCTCGCACTTGACCTGAGTATGCATGTGATGCTGGGCGGCAGCTGTGGCACTTTGAGCTGTTGAAAGTTGTTCTTTAGATGATGGGGTCAGGCTTTGTATTTCTTCAGCTTGGTAGGGCTTGGTGATCCCTGCCAGCTATAGAATGGTGTGCCCAACTGCTGGGTGAGCCTAAGGCAAAAGTGGTTGGGCCCAGGCTCACCTGTGACTGTCTCTGGTATATCCTACTATGGCTGTTTTTTTGTTCTTAAACCAATCTCTCCTGTTGATTCCAAAATCTATCCCACCCTATCAATCAGAACCACACACTAAGCTAACTACATTATATCGTACAGAATCTCCCAGATGTATTTATTTCCAAAGATGTCTCCAAATGGCAACCACATTAGGTTTATCCCTTTCTGAGTGACGTTGACCCTGGCAGTGGTCCAGTCTTTAGGTTGAGTCTAGATGACATCAGTGGGCTGGTGCAGAACCAGGCCTAGTACAGGGGAAGCAGGTGGACTAGAGAGAACCTTAGTCCTTTAGTTGGAATCAGGATAAAATCCTGATTTGGTCTAGTACAACAGTGCTTCTTAATTCAGTCCTCGGGGCACAACCAGTCAGGTTTACAGGATATCCACAATGAATATGCATAGAGAGATTTGCATGCACTGCCTCCTTGGTATGCAAATCTATTTTATACATATTCATTGTGGGTGTCTGTCTGGCCCGAAGACTGGATTGAGACTCACTGTGGTACAGGAAAGTGTAGACATTTTGAAAACTTATTTTGTCCCAAAACATGGTATAGAAATGTAAAATATCCCTATGATGCTATTAAATGGTTTTTTTGGGTCAACCTGATGGAAGATCAGCAATGTTGTGTGTTGCTATATGGGAGATATGGGTTCAAGTTCCAAGGTGGACTTCGATTCTCAGGCTGGGGATGTTCTGAGGGAGGAATGAAAAGCTCAGCTGTTGTACTGTGGTAACACCTGATGGATAGACTTGGGCTGGACATGTACTGGGGTCTGGAGGAAACCAGGGTGCCCCCCCCCCCATCCAAGGGCTGTTTCTACAGTGGCTGGCTTGATAGAAAAGAGAAGAGGTTAAAAATTAAGAAATCCCCACCACCACCACCACCACTACATGTAATTGCAAAGGAAGGTTCTTAGTACCATAGTCCAGTAGAGGCTAGTTTCAAACAGGGCCGCTGAGAGGGGGGGGGGAAGATTCCCCCTGGCCTGGCCTCCAAGGGTGGCCCGTACAGAGACAGTGGAAAGTGGACCAATGGCTCAAGAAACCATGGCAACAGACAAATATCTAAAGACTTTTATTGAAGACTCGACACATATCTTTGTTTCGGCCTCAGGCCTGCCTCAGCTTTAATGCTGACAATTCATTTAGTTTGCTTGCTGATTGTCTTTGAAAAGGTCTTTTTCAAGACCAACTACATACGATAACATTCCAAGGTAACCTTCTATCATACATTTGCCTATTCAGACAACGATTAAGATTCCTGAGGCAGGTCTGTGGCCAAAACACAGATCTGTGTTGAGTCTTTAATAAAAGTCTTTAAATATTTGCCTGTTGCCCTGGTTTCTTCAGCCATTGGCCCACTTCCCACTGTCTCCGTACTGTTGATTGTTCGTGGGATTTTGGTCTGTGTCTACATCTGGTAGACTATTTACCTTATCCTCCAAGGGCAACCTGGCATCGGGGTCTGTCTCTCTCTTGCTCCTGACCAGGGGTGTAGCCAGACTTCGGCGGGAGGGGAGTCCAGAGCCTGAGGTGAGGGGGCACATTTTAGTCCCCCCCCCCTGCTGCCGCTGCCTCCCCGCCGCCGCTGCCACCGCCAACTTTGACCCCCCCCTCCCCGCCGATGACCTTCTTGATCCCCCTCCCGCCGCCAACCCTCATTTGCCATCACCTACCTTTGCTGGCAGGGGACCCCAACCCCGCCAGCCGAGGTGCTCTTCTTCCTTCGTTCTGTTTCTGAGTCTGACGTCCTGCACGTTGTACGTGCAGGACGTCAGACTCACAGAAACAGAACAAAGCCTTGCAATCTGCAGGGCTTCATTCTGTTTCTGTGAGTCTGATGTCCTGCATGTTGTACATGCAGGACGTCAGACTCAGAAACAGAACGAAGGAAGAAGAGGATCTCGGCTGGCGGGGGTTGGGGTCCCCCGCCAGCAAAGGTAGCAGATGGCGATGGCAGGTTGGCAGCGGGAGGGGGGGTCAAGAGGGTCGTCGGCAGGGGGGTCCAGGGTCATCCCCCATGGCCCCACGTAGCTACACCCCTGCTCCTGACAGGACCCGGATGATCTTGTTAATGCAATCACCTGGGTCTCGACAGGAGCACGAGAAAGAAAGACGCTGGGCCACCCTTAGAGGCTGGGGATGTGCAGACAGGATTCCAAAATGGATTCGGGGCCCCTGGTTTGGCTGGCTGGGGTCCCGAAGCCCCACCAGCAGAAACCTTCTTCCAGCGCTGTTTGCCGCATTGCCTGCCCTGCTCAGTGCTTTCCCTCACGTTGTGCATGCTTGGTTTTGATGAAATTGAGCATGTGCGACATGAAGGGGAAGCACTGAGCATGGCAGGCAATGTGACAGAGAACAGCGCTGGAGGAAGGCTTGTGCTGGTGGGGCTTGTGGACCCCCACTAGCCAAGATATCTGGAGTTTTGGTGGGGGGCAGAGAGGTGGGGTGAAATGTGCCCCCCCCCTGCTTTTGGCTCCAGCCCCCCACTCTTTCAAGTCTGGCTACACGCATGAAGGCAGGGGCTGCCCAAACGAGTGAGGGAGGGGCGGCAACTGC
Source organism: Microcaecilia unicolor (assembly GCF_901765095.1). Taxonomy (NCBI): domain Eukaryota; kingdom Metazoa; phylum Chordata; class Amphibia; order Gymnophiona; family Siphonopidae; genus Microcaecilia; species Microcaecilia unicolor. Next base: position 71,400,196 of record NC_044036.1, on the reverse strand, counting down.
GTCCGTGTCCTGAGTGGGGGGAGCCCTTGGGCGGCGGTGGTCCTGCCCCGGGCCTGGCTGTGTTTCACAGCTGCCCTGGTTTCATGTAACCTGGGAGTGTAAAGGAGGTGGCAGAAACTGACAGACCAAAAATATATGTTTTGGTGTTCTTAGTTATACCTTGAATGTGTCTGATTTTTTTTCCACTTAGCCACTCAGCATACATACAAATTCAAATGCATCATTTTTGCTCTGTGTGGAGATCCTTGGGTTTGAGAGAACATTTATGGCATGTCAACCTTCCAAGAACTTGCCAAGTTTTCTTAATTAGTATCTTTTATCAATATGTCTCCAAATAGATTTAAACCCTAACATATATTTCTGCTTGATAGCAAAGTAATGTCCTAAGCATATATTTATCCAGATTCCAGATCTTTCCCAAGTATATGGTGAACATCTGTATACATCATGTCAATCTGCATGAATCATTCACGCAATACATACACTGGCACACGTGCAGAAGGTCTGCTACAAAACTGTATTCTGTTAGCTGACGCATTTCATATAATGAAGAGCAGATTCTTAATCTTCTAAGAGCAGATGTAGGGATTCTGAAGTGGATTAGAAACAGGATTGATACTGTTCAAGGGGAGCTCTACAGTTTGAGAGGGGGGTGGGGCTTAGGCATCTGTTGAAGAACATACCATGTTCTAAGCTACTGACTGTTCATGGGAATGGGAATGGGAAGGCTATGCTGTACTGCCAACCAGAAAATGGCTCAAAACCTGTTGTAAAGAGGGATTTACATGGCCTGTGACTACACATGGAACAATACAGGCTATTCTGTAGGGATGGATTACATCTATATTAGAGGGGGCGAATGAATCTCACCTAGGATCCTAATCATAATTGACAAGCCTTTAAACTGAAGGAGAAGGGGATGGATGGAAGCTGATTTAATTCAACGTACTGCCTCTAAGAAACAAATGAAAATAGGATAAGACATAAGAGTGAGGATCTCATAAGTCTCCTTTGAGCAACCAGGTATACAAGGGGAGCAGGTGTTAGGTTACGGTTACATGTAGTAAGGAGAATAGCCGGAAGGCTGTGGACATAAATGTTCATGGTCTTGAAATAAAATTCCAGACCTGCAAGCTCTACTCACAGAGGCAAACAACCCACTGTAGATATGGCCATATCAGGATATAATCCGTTTGAGAAGGGTAGGAGTGGCAAAAACTAATATTCTGCCGGGAAGGTAATTTAATAACAAGGTGCCTAGCCTAACTAGGCACATGGGTGCATATCCTGTGTCTGTTTTATAAAAGCATACAAAACACAGAGATGGGAAAACCTCGAAATACACAGTTCCTTAAACTCTCAACATCCTCATATGCCAATTGGTGTCCAAAGAAGTGTTTAATTTAAAAAGTCAGAAAAACTGCAGAATCGCTCCTCTATAAAGTATTCTGTGGTGGATTTGGTTGGCAGATTATTTGGACAAGTGATAGCTGCATTGTTTGTCATCTTTTAATTTGAATTCAGATAAGTAAGTTTTTCTGATTAAGCCCCATGTATTTTACCTCTAGAAAGCTGTTGCTCTTTTGTGGTTGTAACAAACGGGAGAATCCCACAAAATTTGAAAAATCCAGATCAGCAGAGTAGCAGTATAGCCTTCCACAACAGAATTTCCAAAAACACCATCTGTGGCAATGATTAAATCCAACTGGTGACCTTTGCTATGAGTACAAGAAATATTAAAAGTCAAATTCATATTCAGAAATGAAATGGAGGCCACTCGTGGCCACTAGGCCACTTGTGGAGGAGTGGCCTAGTGGTTAGGGTGGTGGACTCTGGTCCTGGGGAACTGAGGAACTGAGTTCAATTCCCACTTCAGGCACAGGCAGCTCCTTGTGACTCTGGGCAAGTCACTTAACCCTCCATTGCCCCATGTAAGCCGCATTGAGCCTGCCATGAGTGGGAAAGCGCGGGGTACAAATGTAACAAAAATAAAATAAAGAATGAAGGCAGAAGCCTGTGCGTTGAAACTTTATGGATTGAAATATGCATACCCTAGAGAAGAATTGAGACATTAGCCCACTGATATTCATCCAGTGGTGGGTATTGCTTTTGCTGTCCCCCACTGACGTTAAACCTGGGCTGTTTCCAGTGACCGGCACTGAATATCCGTTTTCAGTTTTGACTGTGGCAACTTAACCGATTAAGCTGCTATTCAGCGCTTACCGGTTAAGTGCTTAGCGGTTAAAGATAGGCCTGCTATTTATGTGGCCTATTTTAACTGCTAAACATAGCCGGTTTGGCTCTGACATTCCTGTCCAGTTAAATAGTTTTGAATATTGGGCCTTTGATACCTAAAAGATATTAATAGTGAATACAAAGAAAATGTTTTTGTATTGGCAGTTTTTCATGTTAATCAGGTATAACAGCAAGATAACCGCGAAGTCGAATGGTTATAGTTGAATGGCCCTTTATTTATGTAGTGAACGGAAAGATAGTGATGTAATGATGTAATTATGCACCACATGACACGTTAAGGTGCGTCAAATCTACCAGCTATTTAAACATCCAGTTCACATAGAGCGTTGTTGACGATGAGTAGAGTTTGGAGTTCCCATAGGGTAAGTGGCCAACTTATTTAGCTTTATAGCATTTTTACGTTTATAAGTAATTTATGTTAAAACATAAGTTAGGTTGTAGTTTTTGATTAAGATATAAGCTTTAGTTTTTGATATGTGATTTTTTAGTTTTTCCTCCTGATGGAGACCCGTTGAAACTCAGCTGGAACTATTAGTGAAACAATTGCGGATCAGCTAGAGTCGAGGACTAATAAGATGGGATGTACAGATTTGTTTACTTTTTGACACAACACTATTTTTGTTGTCTATTATTGTTTTTCACACTTCATGGATATCAATTTTGATGGGGGAAACACTCTCTGAACTGAGTGTGGATCCATCTTCACGCAATTGTCGCTCATTACCACACTGAAAAAGCTTACAGATAAGTACTCATACATAGTGGGTTACCTACAAGAATATGTCAGCTGTTAGGTATGAACAGCACTAAACCAGTGACTCAGTTATCTGACTAATATCTTTAATATGATATTGTAAAGTCTGTTTAGTATCTAGCTTTAATGTGTATAGTATGAGAAACATATATAAATACATTTAATATAAGCATTTTGAATTAGCACTAATAACGGTTGATGCAACAATTAATACAAGCAGTTTGATATAGCATCAATAATGATTGATAATTGCTTAGCTAAGGATCTTTGTTATTAGATGCTTGATAAAGACAATACGTTTGTCCTTACACAATTGAGAATGCCAAGGGTGCGATGATGGTTCTCTACTCAGCTAGTCACGTTCTATTATGACTGACGTGTGAACTGAGCACTTTTCATAATATATTTATATTTATGATTTAATAGTTTTGTGCATATTTAGGCAATATTGTTTTTGGAAAAGCTCTATACCTTAAACATATGTAATTGGATTGGGAGGTATAAGTTTATTTGTTTAATTTTCTATTGATATATTTTGTTACAATAAAATATGACATAAAAGAAAAGAACACCATTGTTATGAGAGCAAAGAACCAATCATACGACATAAACACTTGAGAAGAGAGATGGAAAAAAAACAGATATTAGAATCAAATTAAATTAATGAGGTCCATGAATCCATGTAATCCATTGGGTTGGTCATGAGCCCTTGGGCCCTGGCCGAGGCCAGCAGAGCGCCGACCCAGACCAAGGGGAGACTGACCCACCACCACACACCCCAGCTACACAATACCCCTAAGCTACCCTTCCCCGCAGTACCTCAGGAAGAAAGGGAAATAGGCATACAGGCGGGCCTCGCGGCCGAACTGGAACCCAGGCGCGCAGAGCCACTCGTGCGGGCCTCATGGCTGATCTGGAACCCAGACACACACAGGGAGGGGTGAAAGAACCCAGAGGGCCCCCCCGGGACCCCAAGATGCCAGTCACATGCTAAACACCAGCAATAGGGCAGAGGGAGTAACAAAAGAACCAGAGCAGGGCCGCGCCCTCCCAGGGGACTAGTGCAGGACAGGAGAACTAATACAGCAAGCCCCGGAACCACTGGAGGACAAGGGGAGGGCCACCAGAGGACCAGGCTACCTCCCAAGACACCGCAGCCAGGCCCTCCCCAGGACAGAAGGGAACAGAAATCCTAAAGGCCACAAAAGCCAGAGATAGGTACAGCAAACCAAAAAGGGGGAGATAGCCCCAGCCAGAGGTACAAGACACAAAAGGGAGGCAGAAAGCCCTTGCCTCAAACCCACTGAAGACAGAGGCAGAGACACAATACACACAGAACAGAAAGGGTAAAACTCACTGAGCCAGCTGACCGGCATACAGAGAAGGGGAAGAGAAATCCTAAGTAAACAATCAACTGCAGAGAAGCTCTCAGACAAGCAGCCTAGCTGAATCGGAGGCTGAACAAAACCCAGCCCCCACTGACAAACAAGCAGCTGGCTTCCCACAGAGAACTGCAATCAGCGAAGGGAAGCCCAGCTGGAAGCAGGTGAGCTGATAGCACACACACGCACACACACACACGCACACCCTGCACCCAGCTCTACACACAAAGGAAAAGGGAAAAGAATCAGCACAGGAACACACAGAATCAAAAGTCAGCACACCGTACTGACAGGCTTAAGTCACACACAGATGCAACGCCAAAGCATAGTAGGTAGCAACATGCAGGCTTAAGTACTACCCACTGACGTCAGCACAAACCCTGGCAGCCAATCAGAAGAGACATCCCCCCTCTCCCCCTGCCAAACCGGCAGAATCATAACATAGAACCCAGAATCATAACAATCCACAATGCTCAGCCACTGTTCGCCACCATGTTGCTGTCTTATGTCTTCAGTGCCGTATGAAATTTTAGATATGAAAGTTCGAGACAAACATTTGAAGGGAAGGTATTCCATAGTGATGGGGAAGTACAATAACGTGCACTACCCCTAGAAGATTCTAACATAGTGACCTTGAATAGCTGTGCCACTGTTGCTGGCTGTTTGGATTATTGTGTGATCGTGTAGTTGGATATGGGAGGGGACTGGGTGCTGGGTATGAACTGAAAAAGAGGGTCTTACATGCACAGCTATCCAGGAGGATGGAGTAAAAGGAAATATGACATCAAAAACTTTTGGATAATGAGTGATATCCTACGGGTGATAACTCTCAATAGATAGCAGCTGGGATATATCCTTGGCAGTGTGGACAGAAATAACTGGGAAGATGGGGTGAACTGATTGATCTTTTCCTGCCATTTTGCTCTAGGTTACTGAATTATCATGTTCCAGTAACTGCTTACAGAAGCATAATATTGTACTTCTTTTCAAATTAACTGTCCTCTCAAACAGGGGCATAGCCACAGGCGGGCCTGGATGGGCCCAGGCCCAGCCACTTTTGCTCCAGGCCCACCCACCCTAACTAGCCCCAACCCAACCAATGGCGTAGCTCTCCCAAGCGAGGCTCCAATCTTTTCTTGCCTCTTCTGCCTGCTCTCCCCTCTCTCCCCATCCGCGTGGTCTGCTCACTTTTACTGCCCTGAAGCACCATTCTCCCTCTAGCACCGGCGATTCCCATAGCCAGCCTTTTTGCCAGTGTACGTCATCGGGGCCTCTTCTCAGGCGCATCCCGCCTACTCTGCAACTTCCTGTTTTCCGCAAAGGTGGGATGATCGCCTGAGGAGAGGCCCCGACGACGCATGCTGGCAGAAGGCTGACTATGGGAATCGCCGGTGCTGGAGGGAGAACGGTGCTTCAGGGCAGTAAAAATGACCAGAACTGACCATGTGCAGGGGGCTGTCAGCATCTGGAAGAACACTGCCAAATGCCCTGGGTTTGAAACAGTTCAGTGTGTGTGTGTGGGGGGGGGGGGGGGGGGGGAGGAGGGCAGAGGGTGGAGAGGAAATGCAAGGCCCGTGCCCACCTAGTCCACCTCCAGACCCATCTAAAAATTGAACTCTGGCTACGCTACTGCTCTCAAAAATGAATACCCAGACACCTTTCAGTTAGGTGTGTGAATTTTAGGGTCCTCTTAGAGTAAACCTGGTTTCCATTTGCTGTTCAGACACAGAAAGTAAAGAGGTACATCATGCCAGGAAAAGTCACCCCTGTCCTGTTAGGGAACATTCCTTAGCCAGGGCCAGACCCTCTGCTTTCAAGGTAGTGGGGTGAAGGAGGTCCTGCTTTCCCCAGTCTCCAGCTGTACATCAGCCTCTCTTTTTATAATACTGGAGGGATTCATAGGAATGCAGAGACTAGTAGGAAGATGTATAGTTCTGCCTCCAGGAAAGCCCGGGATGTAAGGAATGTCAAAGGAAGAAAACGAGCAAGGATTAATTGTTCCATATTCAATACCTAGAGGCCCCTGTCCCCCAATCCTCCATTTGTTAGCTTGTCAACAGAATATAAGCATGAGCATATGATAGGTAGCCTAGTATAACAATCAGCACAGCTAGAAAATGCTTGAAGAATTCAAGCAGTGCTGCCAAAAACTGGACTTGTAGAATAGTATAAAAGTAGAAGAAAAATGCTTTGGAGTTTGTAATAAGCAGTGGCAGGCAGTTCTTTTGTATAGTTTGGCAGTGTTGGTTTATGAGCAGACGTGTGTAATTCGCAAACAAATGACTGATGTAATAAGCATCACTAGGACAATATTTACATATGTCGGGAAAGGATTGCTCTTGAAAAATAATAGCATATGTTTTGCCATGAGTTCAGTTATTTGAAAGCAGCAGCACTAGCAAAAAAAAAAAAAAAAATCAGAGGTTCAAATACCAGTTGAAACAAAATTGTACACACATTTTCTTCTTTCTGATTTATATCTGACTCCTGAGGTGGTGATAATGGATAGGGATTAGAAAGCACCTCTTGCTTGCTGCTCTCAATAATGTAAATCAGATGAACCACCACATTAATCTGGATAAGACTTCCCATCTTACCTGCCCCAGCATAGGCATCCCAGTGAATTACTATTATTAAAAACGTAAAGGGGGCCCTTTTACTGAAAGGTGGCCAGCGCTATCTCTAGCACGGGTCTTTCTCATACGCTGAGCCCACTTTTAGTGCAGTGATAAAATGGTCCCATTTTCTATTTTCCCCATTAATGGCCATGTGCTAATGTCCCCATTAGTAAGTGGCCATTAGCACGTGAGCCCTTACTGCCACCAATTTTGTTCTAAGCGGTTAGTGCGTGGCAATGTAGTATCTTCCCTCTGTCCAGCATCTCCTCTTTGTGTCCCTGTCCTCCTCTCATGATCCATATCTCCCTTCTGTGTCCCTATCCCCTCCCCTCTTTACAGTATTGCCCCTCTGTGTCCCTGTCCCTATGCTCCCTTCATACCCAGCACCTCTTCTATATCCTTGTCCCTGCCCCGCAATCATTTTCCCTTTCTCATCTCTTCCTCTTCAACCCCCACCCCTGGGTTAGCATAGTCTCCCTCCACCAGCAGGTTGGCTATCCAGCTGGACATGGAGGGGAGGGCAGGCGAGAGAGGAGAATTGCTGGACATGGATGGATAGAGGGGAGGGCATGGGAGAGAGGAGAAATGCTGGACATGGATGGAGGGGAGGAAAGAGGAGAAATGTGGAGGAGTGGCCTAGTGGTTAGGGTGGTGGACTTTGGTCCTGGGGAACTGAGGAACTGAGTTCGATTCCCACTTCAGGCACAGGCAGCTCCTTGTGACTCTGGGGCAAGTCACTTAACCCTCCATTGCCCCATGTAAGCCGCATTGAGCCTGCCATGAGTGGGAAAGTGCGGGGTTCAAATGTAACAAAAAAAAAATGCTGGACATGGATGGAGAGGAGGAAAGAGAAAAGAAGATGCGCATGGATGGAGATGAGGGAGAGGGGAGAAAAACTGCATATGGATGGAGTGAATAGGCAAAAGTTGGAACCATGTTATACCTTCTCCAGTCAATTCCACAGTGGATCTAGCTTTTACTTATGGATGTAGGGCAAGAAATGAAGAAGAAAGGAGGAAAGTAAAAATATAAATGGAAAGGAAGCCTTGGAAACAGAGTTAAGAGAACAGATAGAGAGCAGCAGAATCAGAGACTGGGGCCAACATGATCAGAAAAGCAAAGTCACCAGACAACAAAGGTAGAAAAAAATCATTTTATTTTCTTTTAGTGGAGTGGAGAGGAGTAGCCTAGTGGTTAGTGCAGCAGACTTTGATCCTGGGGAACTGGGTTCAATTCCCACTGCAGCTCCTTGTGACTCTGGGCAAGTCACTTAACCCTCCATTGCCCCAGGTACAAAATAAGTATCTGTATATATGTAAACCACTTTGAATGTAGTTGCAAAATACCACAGAAAGGCAGCATATCAAGTCCCATTTCCCTTTCCCTTTAGTGTTTGGAATATGTCCAATTTGAGAATTTACATCTGCTGTCTTATTTTGCACAGGGTATACTGGAGCTGTAACAGCTTACAGAAATGATTTATAATGAAAAAAAATCACGTTATTTTTTTCTCCTATACTGGTATAAAATTTCAATGATGCCTATTTATATGCGCCATGGCTGGTATAAGGGGTGTGGCTACTATGGGTGTGGCTACCATAGGGGACAGAGCCACAGAGGGTGACCCCACCCACAACGAGTACCTGTACCTTTTTTCCTATCAAAAAAACCACTGTTTGGTATAGACCTGTTTCAATCACAACAAAGTCACAGAAAAGTGCCCTAAATGACCAGATGACCACTGGAGGGATTAAGGCAATGACCCCTCCTTACTCCCTCAGTGGGCACAGACATCCTCCCACCCCCGAAAAGATGTGAAAGAAACAGTATATACCAGCCTCTGTGACAGTTTCAGTTGCTATGGCTAGTCTTATTAGAGCAGCAAGCAGGTTCTTGGAGTAGCCTAGTGGTCAGGGCACTGTAGAGAAGGGGACCCAAGCCTATATCCCACTCTTAACTGTAAAGTGTGAGCTGTCCAAATCCCATATTGGTTACCCCTGCAGACATAAGGGCAATTAGTGGTATACAGTTGGGTACAGTAGGTTTTTGTTGACTTTTGGAGGGCTCACCATATAATGGTGAGATTTGTACCTGTGACCTTTTATGTGAAGTCCACTGCAGTGCCCTCTAGGGTGCCCCACTGCTCTGGGACATCTGTGTGGCCAGTCTACTGAGAATGCTGGCCCCTCATATGTTTCAATGGCTTGTGTTTGTGCGTTTTTCACTTAGGTTTTTTAAAAATGGTCCAAAAAGATAGACTCACTAAGCACAAAACATCTAGGAAACATCTAGGAAATGGTCATTTTCAAAACAAAAAGATAGATGTTTTTCAGGTTCAAAAATGGCCATGTTTGCCACTTGATTTTTAGATGTTTTTAGTAAAACGTCCAAAATCAGATTTAGACATCATATCTGTTTATCACCCTCCTCTCACCTATCCACACCCATCCTGTTAGAATATCAATGAAATGCTTTGATGTCCCCATGCATACCTCCTACCCACCCCCATCCTCCCACCCTGTCAGACTGTCATAGTAATGCTTGAATGTTTTCACTTATATACACTGTCAGCTAGCACATTTGCTTATTTCCGATCTGAGGAAGAAGGGCAACCTTCGAAAGCTAATCAAGAAATGTATTAAGTTATGTCCAATAAAAAAGGTATCATCTTATTTTCTTTTCCATGTTTTATTTTGTTTGATTTCTATTGATGACATCATATCAGAAATGGCCAGCTATGTCTTTTCAAAAGAAACTGAATATACTGTTTCAGAGATTTCATGACAGGAAAATGTTTGAATGATTTTATGTATTATATGTGACGATTTAGTTTATTTTTTTTATTTCACGTGATGATTTCTTCCTGGTTTTGTTTCCAGCTTTTTCTTGTAATCCGCAGTGAACATGGTATCTAGTGGAATTTAAATGGCTATATTGCATTGTATTGTTACCACACACTGGCTTCTTCTCATTTTATAGCTTAAATAGACAGTGGTGTGCTGGTAAATTTTTAACAACAGGCTCTCTCCCCGGTCCACCTCGCCCCCCCCCCCCCGTCCACCACTGCACCCCCCCCCATCCACCTCTGCGCCCCCCCTAAAATTGCAGAGCTGGCTATAGCCGGGGGGGGGGGGGGCAATGCATTACTCTCTCCAGGAAAAAAAAAATTAAATGATCCCAGGTTCCAATCGAATTCATGTTTAATATGGGATAAAATGCCATAAATAAGTAAATAAATTAACACTTTTAACGTTCAGCACCTGATTCTCAAAGTGGACATATTCCAAACACTATAATGAAAATAAAATTATTTTTTTCTACCTTTGTTGTCTGGTGACTTTGTTTCTCTGATCATGCTGGCCCGGTATCTGATTCTGCTGCTATCTGCCCTCTTAACTCCGTTTCCAGGGCTTCCTTTCCATTTATTTCTTTTCTTTCCTCCTTTCTTCTTTATTTCTGGTCCTCCGCAGACTTGACTGTACAGTGGACCCAGCTTCTGCCTATTTTCTCCATCCATGTGCAGTTTCTCTCCTCACTTCCTTTTCCCTCATCTAATCTCCTTCCTCTATCTTCCCTCCATGTCCAGCATTTCTTCTCTCTCCCTTCCCTCCATCCATGTCCAGAATTTCTCTTGCCCTTCCTTCCATCCATGTCCTGAAACTCTCCTCTCTCCCCTGCCCCTCTCTACCCATCCATGCCCAGCATTTCTCTCCCCTGCCCCCCTCTACTCATCCATGCCCAGCAATTCTCTCCCCTGCCCCCCTGCCCATCCATGCCCAGCATTTCTCTCCCCTGCCCCCTCTGCCCATCCATGCTCAGCAATTCTCTCCCCTGCCCCCTCTACCCATCCATGCCCAGCATTTCTCTCCCCTGCCCCCCAATTCTGTCCCCTGCCCCCCTCTGCCCATCCATGCCCAGCATTTCTCTCCCCTGCCCCCCTCTACTCATCCATGCCCAGCAATTCTCTCCCCTGCCCCCTCTGCCCTTCCATGCCCAGCATTTCTCTCCCCTACCCCCTCTGCCCATCCATGCTCAGCAATTCTCTCCCCTGCCCCCCTACCCATCCATGCCCAGCATTTCTCTCCCCTGCCCCCCCAATTCTGTCCCCTGCCCATCCATGCCCAGCATTTCTCTCCCCTGCCCCCTCTACTCATCCATGCCCAGCATTTCTCTCCCCTGCCCCCCTCTGCCCATCCATGCCCAGCAATTCTCTCCCCTGCCCCCCTCTGCCCTTCCATGCCCAGCATTTCTCTCCCCTGCCCTCTCTACTCATCCATGCCCAGCAATTCTCTTCCCTCCCCTGCCCTCCCGCTCCCAAACACGTCCAACGATGTCTTTTGCCCCCACCCTCCCCTCTCGCTCCTAACGGTCAGTTTCTCTTACCGCCCTCAAAGCGCCGCTTATTTAAAGCGCTGCTGCCAGTCTTCAGCCTTCCCTGCTTGTTTCGGATGAGTTCTTCCCTCAGTCCCGCCTTCGTGGAAAAAGGAAATGACATCAGAATGACGTCAGAAGGCGGGACTGAGGGAAGAACTCATCCGAAACAAGCAGGGAAGGCTGAAGACGGGCAGCAGTGCTTTAAATAAGCGGCGCTTTGAGGGCGGTAAGAGAAACTGACCGATAGGAGCGAGAGGGGAGGGTGGGGGCGAAGGACATCGTTGGACGTGTTTGGGAGCGGGATGGGAGGTAAGCATGGCCTGTGATGGCGCCCTCCTGCCATGCTTACCTCTCCTAATGGAGCCGGCTCACCCCCAACAACAACTGGCTCGCAAGAGCTGTCAAAATTTAACAAGCGGCTCTTGCGAGCCGAAGCGAGCCGGCTCCAGCACACCACTGTAAATAGATGAAGACATATTCCAGAAAGCATTTTTTCTATTTTACCACCTTGGATATCAAGGTTTAACAATGTCTGATTTCTGCATGTGCCTTTTTTTTACCTTACAGTGAAGGTTGAACAGATTTCTTTTTTATCTGACAGCTTATGCACAACTTTTGATTTCTAGTTAGAAATCTCTTGTGGGTGACCTTCAAAAAAATCATTTGCTGTGTTTTTTGGAGCAGATGACTCAGTTTTGGTGGTGACTGGGCAGTTCAAAAAAGATTGTTTTGAGGGATTAACTCTTAACAGTAAACAGAGGGTGCAAAGGATACTTTATATTCGCTTTTTTAGAATTATTCTTCTGTAATTTGGCTGTGAATTTAGATTCTCCTAAGCTTATGTTTTAGTTATGCAGTGCATGTTTAATTGGTAAGGTGAGGTCACTGTGGTTTTTGGTGGTTAACCTTATCATGCAGTAGGGGGGGATCAAATCTCAATATGATAACAGTATAGCGTAAATCACTGCTTAAGGGCAAGAACACACGGACCTTAGAAAATAGTGTTTTGTATAAGATATTCTTTGATATTTGTGTGTAGGAACATCGTTAGATGCTTGGCTGTGTGCATGATCTTTCAGTATGCAATTCTGTTTTGCCTATCTCTCAGACCAGCAAGCAAGGGATATAAGTCACATGCAAGTGTGAGAAATATGCAGACAAAGCTGCATAGAGCTGCTAGAGATAATATGTAGAAAAACAAGCTGGATGGGGAGGAAATTATGGAGGTCACAGTTTGGTAAAGAACATTTCTGATCTGAAGAAGAAGGGTTACCTTCAAAAGCTAACCACAAAATGTATTGTTAGTCCAATAAAAAAGGTGCCATCTTATTTTATTATTATTATTTGTTACATTTGTATCCCACATTTTCCCACATATTTGCAGGCTCAGTGGCTTACATAATACCGTGAAGGAATTCGCCAAATCCAGTACGGGATAGGTACAAAATGTTGTATTGGGAGATAGGGAAGATATGTTGTACTGGGATAGGGAAGATAAGATTCAGTCAAGTTGGGTTGAGGTAAAAGAGTTCATTAATGTCGAATACGATCTTTAATAGTGAAGTGTTGCAGGGTTGAGTCATTTAAGTTGGGTCATTCGGATATGCCCTTCCGAATAGGTGAATCTTTAATGACTTTCTGAATTTTAGGTAATCATAAGTTGTTTTCACCACTTGTGGCAATGCGTTCCATAGGCGCGTGCCTATGTAAGAGAAGTTGGACGCATGGGTTGTCTTGTATTTTAGTCCTTTGCAATTTGGGTAATGGAGATTCAGGTAAGACCGTGATGAACTGGTACTATTTCTAATTGGGAGATTGATTAGGTCAATCTTTTCTTTTCTTTGTTTTGTTTTATTTCTATGTATTACCTTTAAAAGTGGACTAACATGGCTACCACACCACTTTACTGAAGTAAAGAACATTCAAAACCTCTTCTGAACAGTAGCCTTAAACAGAAGCCAATGGTACCTTAGGTAGTGGGTACCTTAGGCAAACCTATGGCTTTGCACCCCTCCAAATTAATTTTCAGGCCCCTTGCCTGCACCCCCCCCCATGATCATCGCACAAGAATCCTATAAAAATTCTGGTTAAAATAAATGCTGATTGTTCTTTGAGCATTTGTAGCGGTCAGGAGCTATTGCTTTCTTTTGGCTAAAGCTGCTCTTTACTGCAAGAAACTGCCACCCTAGGCAACTGCTTAGTCTTGGCCAATGGTTGGGCCAGTCTTGTCCATAACATATCTTAGCACACAATGGGCAAACATCTGGAAGAGTGTATATTTTTTGACTCTGCTTTTTGTATTGATATTATTTAAATGATCAGCATGCTGTTTTAATTAGATTTTTAAAAATTGATTTGTCTAGTTTTGCGGCCCCTCCTGGTGGAATGCAGGGATCAGGGGTTTTGGTACTTGCTAGGACTGGATACACATTTCATAACTACAGTTGTGTTAAACCAGTACTTCAGCGTAGCTGGGTGTAAACCTTGTTGAAATGCAGCACTGCATAACCCTTAGCCTCTACAAAATACAGTAAGACGCCGATTTCCTGAACGCTGATTAACCAGATGTCCAGTTATCCGAACCGGCACTCAGTGGAGTACTGTATATATGGGTGGCCAGAGTGGAAACAGTAGCAGCGCATCACCTCCCTGACTCCATTTCCCCAGCACACACTATGCAGTGCTCTATTGTGTGCTCTATATATGTCTAATCATCCGGATTTACAATTATCTGGACCACCCCCCTGCTGAGGATAGTCCAGATCATTGGAATCGTACTGTAGGTACTTTTATGAGGTTATTTTTTATGTATCTTGATGCTTGGCAAGCCTCCCTTGCTGTGGAGCTGTATGGCCCACATAGAGCTAATCATGGAGTCTGGGGTTTGGGGAGCAAGTTCCTGATTAGTCCCAATGTTAAAAGGAAGCATCTTAAGGGTAAAAGCCTCGACATTCAAAATCTTGTGGGTGAATTGTGTTTTAAACTGGGCAACTGAGTTGAGTGTGTTGAAATTCTGGCCCAGACTTTTAATCTAGCTTTTGTATGAGTTGACCAACTGAGATTCTTAACTGTATTTTGCTTTGTGTACTAGAACAGTTTCTTTGGGATAGGGTAGTAGTTCCCAAACATTTCTTAGGGAGCCCCCAGCCAGTCAAGTTTTCAAGATATCCACATTGAATATCCATGAGAGAGATTTGCATGCCTTGGAGGAGGTACATGCAAATTTAATTCATGAAGCCAGTTTTGGGGCTTTGGTCCTCAAGGCTGTGGTGCCTGGATCCCACCCATTCTAGGGATTGTTTTTAAACATCCCACAGGTTCAGGAACAGTTGGAAGCTACGTAATGGAAGGAGAAATTAGGTCTTTCTGATAATTTTCTTTCTATTAATCTTTCCCACTATTCCAGAGGCCTGCCTGAGGTTTCTGAGATGTTAAGTCTGTGCTAAGTAATGGGTCAAATAGCAGCTGTCACCTTTCATGGTGCTTTCTGTATATCTCTCTTGTTTTACAAGTTGTCCAGAGGTGAGAGAGGTCCACATGTGTTTGCTCACCTGGTTAGTGTTAGGCTAGCGAGTTATTTAATGTTGTTCTGTTTATTCTGAGTTTATCCTTACTGGTTGTCTATATAAATACTGAGGCGCTGGACTGGATGCTAAGAGAGAGATGTCCCAGCTCAGTTTTCAGTTCTCTGTCTCTACGTTCTGGTTGATGGACACAACTGTCTCACAGGTTCTGGAATAGTGGGAAGGACTAATGGAAAGAAAATGATCAGGTAAGACCTAATTTCTCCATTACTCGTGTTGGTTCCTGGATGAAGAAACAAAAACTTGAATTAAATACTGAAAAGACCAAGTTTTTGTTATTAGGCAATAAACCTGATCTTTTGACTGATCATATCTTTGTTGATCAGACCAAATATATTTTTTCTTCAGTAATTAAGATCCTAAGGGTTTACATGAATCAAACGTTATCCCTTATTAATGCTGTAATTAAAAGCTCTTTGTTTTTACTAAGAAAATTAAGACATATTAGGAAATATTTTGAAGTGGAACAATTTAGATTGCTGCTTCAGTCTTAGTTGGATTACTGGAACTCTAGCTATATAGGTGGTACTAAGCAGATGTTGAAAAGACTCCAGACAGTTTAGAACACTGCTGTTCGTTTGATATTTTTTTTCCTTAAACAAATGTGATAGTATTACGGGATATTATTTAAAATTACAGTAGCTCCCAATAGAAGCTAGAATCTTATTCAGGTTTTCATATGTTATATTTAAGGTTCTAAATGGCGATTGTCCAGAACATGCTCTTTCTCATTTTCTATTTGCTACTCCTTCTAGAATTAGGTAAACTATTAATTTACCTTTTACCTTCCCTTCTGTCAAAGGTAGGAAAAGATTTAAGTTACATGAGGTGGTGTTAGCCTATCAAGCTCCTAAGATTTGGAAATAAATTTCTGTTTCTTTTGATCAGTTATACTCATCGGGTTTTTAGAAGAAACATTGTATGTTTGTTTGCTGAATTGTTGTATGCGTTTGTAGACTGTTGTACGCCACATTGGGCCTGCCCATGGGTGGGAATATTGTGGGATAAAAATGCTATAAATAAATAAATAAATAAATATTAAGACCTTAGGAGGTCTTTTACTAAGGCGTGCTCACATTTTTGGTGCGTGCTAAACGTTAGAGATGCCCATGCATTCCTATGGGCATCTGTAATGTTTAACGTGTGCCCAATTTTAGCACGCACCTTAGTAAAAGACCCCCTTATTGTTTAGGAAATTTGTTTTGATTTAACTGTTCTTTCTACTATTGCTGTATTTTACTTCTTGTAATTCCCAGGAGAATTCTTTGAACTGTATGGTAGTAGCAGTATACAAGTACCAGTATTATGTTGTGTTGCACTTCTGGTTTTGTGTGGGCACGCACACAACCCCCTGCTTTTGGTTTACTAGCGCGGATTAAGTGCGCATATCATTTGCATACAGATTCCTTCGAGCATCCCTGAGCTATTTTTTGGTAGTTTTGAGAATTGCCCCCTCTCCTGTCTCATTGATATCCCTTTTGAAGGTGTGGTCTCCAGAACTACACAAATGAGGTCTAACCAGAGACTTTCACAGAAGCACTATCACCTTCCTTTCTCCTGCAGGCCAGTCCTCTATGTACGCATAAAATGAGACCTGGGTTAATTTTAAGTTTTAGCATGTGATAACATGGTAATCCCTTTGCATAAATCCAGCTCTACGAGTAATGTGTCAGTGGGGCAGTCCATGGATATACAACTTCAAGTTGTAAGCACCCAGCTGTTTTATCAGTTCAGTGTTTGTGTGCTTAATAAATTCTTATCCAGATTAATAGGAAATTAACAGCTTTTTATGGAGTTTAATATTCTCTGATGTTAATAAATGGCCACAAATTACCAGTGACATACTGTAGTATCACTCTGTTTTGTGGAATTCAGAAAAGAGCCACGCTTTTCAGAAGTTTCATAAATGCTCTTTAGAACGCTGTTCATAGTGTTGGAGTTATTTTTGTCCTTCACAGAATTTGTTTTGTGTGACGAGGTGTTTCTTCTGATCTCGGTATCCAAATGCAAATGCTACTAAGTGCTTCCTGCACTTGTTGGGTAAAAAATTGCTACTCTATTCATTGTTTCTACAGAACTTCCTACAGCTTTTACACTACGGAAGGTTAACATCCATGATGATTGATAGGAGATCTCTGGGGACGAGAAGGCACTTATAAACTAAAGTTACTCACATACTCAGCTAATAATTTCAGCAAAACTGAGCCTGCATGTAAAGGCTTGCTGAATGCAGTTAGGGCTGCTGCTGATTATGGCACATTTCCAGCATAAATGTGAACGCACAGATTTATTCCTCTGACTGCCTTTTTTTATGGCGGCGTTTTCCCACCAGTGTGCCTTACAACCTGACCAGGTGTGCCACAGAAAATGTCTCCAGCCCAGTACATGGGCTCTGCTCTCAGCACCCCACAGCAGCCCAACAGCAGCAGTGAATCTGAAATGTGCAGGAGCTCTTTCAGATGTGTAGTCATACATGCCTGTCTCCTTCCTAGATACAGCATGAGCACTGGAGTGCAGAAGTTAGCAAACAGCATGTAGGGCGTGGATAGCCAAGCTCTGCTTTGTACAGCACATATTTTGCCACAGGACCACCTCCTGAGCCTCTTCCTTTGAGTGCTTCCAATGTGGAAGCACTCAAAGGACTCCTATGTCATTGTTTCCCAGCTTTTCTTTTGGCCATATGAGTCCTTTCCTGTGTCCATGCTGCGTGCTAGGCTTCGTTGATGTGCATTGGGTTTGATTAGTCTGGAGTGTTTGACAATTCAGTGAGAAGGATAAGACTGGTAGTGTTCTAGGGGGTCTCTTTTTCTTTGGCCTGTCAGTTGTTCTCTCCTTTTTTTGCTTCTAGCCCAGCTGGAAATTGGAATCCATCATCATGAATCTTTCCCCTCTTTCTGTAATCCTAGTACTTAAATGTAAGCGCCATTTGCACATTAAGGAGTCCTTTTACTAAGCTGTAGTAGAAAGTGGCGTTAGCATGCACTTATGCTAGTTTTTCTTGCGTACTAAGGCCAATTTTACTGCAGCCAGAAAATGGCCGATTTTCTATTTTTTCTATTAATGGCCATGTGGTAATGTTAGACAGTCAAAGGAGTGGTGTATCCAATAACCCACAAGGGAGGCAAGTTCTGTTTATACATGGGTTTCTGTGCATATGATGGTATTATTATTTATTTAGTTTTAACTTTATTTTTAACCTTATTTATTCAAAGATGGATATTTATATTATTATTTATTATATTATATTTATTTATTTATTTATTAAAAATGTATTCATTCTTGTATTCCACAATTATCCAAAAACAAATTTCGCTTCAAAGTGGCTTACAATTTACATTTTGGTGGTGTTACAATAGTGTTATGCAATGTGGAGAGGGCATCTATAGTTTGTGTGGTTATTCATAGAGTTTTTGAAGAGATAGACTTGAAGAGGAAAAGGTAGTGGTAGCTTTTGTGTTCAGTTGTAGAGTTTTGTTGATGTTTATTCATACAGTTTTTGAAGAGGTAGATTTGAAAGGAAGACGACGATATCTTTGTGATTTGCTATAAAACGTTTTGAAAAGGTAGGTTTTCATTTCTTTTCTGAATTGGAGGAGATTTGTGATAGTTCTTATGGTTTTTGGTATCGAGATCCACCATTTGGAACCCTGGTAGCTAAATCCTGCTGTGTAGATAGTTTTGTAGATGGTGTTTTTGTAGTTGGGTAGATGTAGGAGTAGGTAGTTTCTGTTTACTGGGCTGGCATTTCTTGAGGCTAGTTCAATCTTGTTAAGCATGTATTCGGGTGCCATTCCAAATAGTATCTTGAAGATTAGGGTGCTTGCTTTGAAAACTATTCTTGCCTTGACTGGTAGCCAGTGTAGTGTTTCAAGCAATGGGGTTGCTCTTTCTTATTTTGATTTCTTGGGATTATATGTTATTTATTGTCCTCTTATTTTTATGGAACAAAATGGTATTATTTTATGTGTTTTAGACTCCTGAGGCAGGCATCTTTGGCTGAAACACGGTGCTATGTCAAGTCTTCTGTAACGTTTTCAGAATAATTCCAGTTTGACAGTACTTGCCTCCTTTGTGGGTTATTGGATGTGTCTTGTTGGTTACACTACTCCTTTGACTGTCTCTACATTTGTAGTGATCTTTGTTCTCCCACTTTTGTGGTTGATCAGGTGGTAATATTGTCATTTAGTGCATGGAAAGTATCAGGCAGATGAGCAAATAGTCCAAATAAAACAACTCTTTATTGTAGAAACTTACAAACAGGACTCAACATGAGTTGTTTTTTGGCATAACTACCTTCCTCTGGTCCATAAAAACCATTCTGTACTGTAATAGTGTGGAGGATAGCCTAGTGGTTAGTGCAGCAGACTTTGATCCTGGGGAACTGGGTTTGATTCCCATTGCAGCATCATGTGACTCTGGACAAGTCACTTAACCCTCCATTGCCCCAGGTACAAAATAAAGTACCTGTATATAGTATGTAAACCGCTTTGATTGTAATCAAAGAAAGGCAGTATATCAATTCCCATTAAAAATGAAGAGCTGTATCAGATATCAAAATAGTTATACTTCCAACATAGCACAGGAATGCCTACTCTCTGTCCCCAGACACTCCCCTCCCAACAAAAATTAAAACATTTTTTTAGCAAATGGGTAGCGCACAGAGATTTGGAAATTACTTCAGGACACCTGCTTGCATCCCGCGGTAAGACATTTTAAATTGTGGTAAGTGTGCTATGAAAGGAGCTTTATGATTATAGAATACTGGCATTATTTTTTCTAGTAATCACAGGCCTTCATGGGGGGTGGGGGGGGGGGGGTGGGAGCTATGGGTGGGTTCCAGGCTTACGCATGTAAGAATACTATTAGTTACTTGCTAAAATGCAATATTGACACGCTCACATTTACACCTGCCTTTTACATGGAATAAATGACAAGCATGAAAATTTTGATGCGCAAATGCTGACTTATGCTCTATTCTATAATGGACTCCAGGTGCCCAGATAGTGTTTTAAAATTCACGCTCAGCATGCAGCATTTTGGTGCCTCCAGGACCAGGGTTGGAAACCATTGTCCTAAACATTTTGTGCTTAGTGCATTTTTCTTTTGGGTCTATTTTGGAAAATAAAACATCCAAGAGAGAAATGCCTAAAAACCAGCCATTGGGATGTTTGGGGGCCATCAGTCTTAGTAGACTGGCTACACAGACATCCCAGCAGAGTAGTCTGGCACCCTAGGGGGCACTGCAGTGAACTTCACAAAAAAAAGGACCCAGGTACACATCTCACCATAACCCCCTTATGTTGTATGGTGAGCCCTCCAGGAGCACGAAAATACCTATTGTACCTCACTGTACACCACTACAATATCCCTTATGCCTGTAGATATCACCTATATGTAAGTACAATAGATATTTAGTGTTTTTTTAAGGGCTTGTTCCGTCACAAGTTCTCTACATTCTACTGTACTGACTAGTAGGCTTCTCCTGAGACCTGCTTGCTGCTTTAATAGGAATGGCCATCATGTGTGAAGCTGTCAATACAGCCTGGTATGTACTGTCACTGTCGCATTT
The DNA here is from genome assembly GCF_901765095.1 of Microcaecilia unicolor. Taxonomy (NCBI): domain Eukaryota; kingdom Metazoa; phylum Chordata; class Amphibia; order Gymnophiona; family Siphonopidae; genus Microcaecilia; species Microcaecilia unicolor. Next base: position 71,379,659 of record NC_044036.1, on the reverse strand, counting down.
TAGGGGACTGGGAAGGGGGTAGTGACCACTGAGGGGGGGGGGGGGAGGTTGTGCCTTAATCCCACCAGTGGTCATTTGGTCATTTAGGGCACCTTTTGGTCCCTTAGTCATGATTGAAACAGGTCTAGCCAAAAACATCTTAATTTTGGTCCTAGACATTTTTTCATTTTGTTCCATTATTGCAGAAAAATGTCTTCTCTTTTGTGGCCACCCAGGTCCTGCCCAACACCCCCCACCCCCCATGATGCTCCCTTGAAACTTGGATGAACTATGGAGCAACATGTTGAAAATCGTGATGTCAAAAATCACAGCTTGGACATTTTTGAGAGAAAAATTGTCCTTCCGCACACCTTATGACGTTTTTTTAATTTTGAAAATGAGTCCCATAACTTCTAATGGCGAAGTGATGTTACAATTCCTGCCCCCTTTCTGAATGGATAACCTCGGGCAATTACCAAGGGTAATCTATTCAGATGCCCTTTTTTTTTTAACAGTTGGTTTTTTCACCAACCCAGGCTGGTATTAGGATGTGTGTGCAAACAGGGCAATTGCCCTGTACCTTCATGCTGCTGGGAACCCCAAATTTGCCTAAAGAAAGTGCAGCCTGCTCAGCTGCCTTTTGGGGGCCTCCTTCAAAATGGTTGCACTAGGTCCCAGCATATCTAATGCTGGCCCTGTGTGAAACACTTAAATGTTTTTGAATATTGGGTCACCAAGTATTTTCTGATGCAAAATTGCATGTCTACTTTGATTTTTTTTCCCCTCAATTTATATTTGAGTCTTGCTTTGGCATCCGATCCAGACAGGATCAAAGTACCATGGGACAAAGAATGGACAGTCTGAATTTATGCTCCACAGAAGCCTGTTACTGCACAGGAAAATAACTTTTTACTTGATGAACCTATTTACTTTTGCAAGGATCTAGGGTATTCTGAAGAGCTACCGGGGAGCCAATCGGTACTGCAGGCTTTGTAGGGAACTACATTTATTTATGTATTTATTTATTTATTGTGTTTTATTAACTATTTGTTGAGTCACCCAAGGCGGTATACAGCTTAACATAAAACTTTAAATATTAATAGAAGAACAATAATGGTATAAGAACATGAGTAGCCATACTGGGTTAGACCTATGGTCCATGTAGCCCAGTATCTCTGAGATGCCTGCCTCATCGTTTAGTGCTTTATACTCCAACTCGTCCATCTTATTTTTTAGACTTAAGACTTTAAGCATAAATACAGCCAATGAGGTAAACTTGGAGATAGTAAATTGAATCCTAGCAAAATGACACACTATCAGAAATATAAACATTTAACAGCCCTGTGAAGCAATCTAATAGAAATGTGATAAATGCCAGCAGATTATGAATGATACCATAATAGGCAGCAAAGAAGAACATTTATATAACACAGATATGATACAAGGTCAGCACAATACAAATGAAACACCTTAGTAAGCACACAGAACATTTAAATAACAGAGATATTGAAGTTTATTGGGGAGGGGGGCAAGCAGTGTCTCCAAGTAGGGTAGTGTTGCACATACAGTGACAGTAATGAACCTTAGCCAGGGCATGTGGAGTATGACCTCAGTCACTCAAATTTACTGCTAACGCTGATTGTACTACTTGTATCGTCCCAAGGAGAGCTTCTTTCTGGAGTTCATAAGTTGGAACATGTATAGGCAGCCTATCCAGATGTGCTTGGAAATTCCTTTTAATCAAGCCTGTGGCACCGAAAACTATGGAAATATATCTGTATCCTGCTATGTTTCTTGGTCTCGAACAACATTTCTTGGTACTGGAAGACCTTCTCTCTCTCTCTCTCTCTCTCTACATGATTCATAGAGTAATCGCTTGGGACTGATACTTCTGTGATCATTGCTAATAAATAAATAAAATTGCTGCTCTGATGTTTTTCTCCTCTTTTTCTGTAAGAGTGACCTTTTCTTCATCCTATTGCGTTGTGACCCAGACCCTTCCCTGAAATGTGGGAGAGGAGATGTGGTCAGCTACTGAAATACTTCTAATGGCTGATCTGATGTATAGGATTGGAGGAAGCAATGATGGCAGCTGGAGTGTCTTCTTGTCCATGTTATTGTCATGACCCAGGGCTCTGTTGTCTGACGTTCTGCAGTGTAGCAAACTGGTGTGAAGACCTGATGTACAAAAAAGCACAGCTTTGGCCACATCTGTATTGTGTAGAAATAGTTTTACCACTGTAAAATGCAGCTCCTCCCCTCTCCTGCCCATAAATCCAGAAATGTTTCTCTTTGACAACATAGATAGTTGGATAGTAAGTGAAGTGAAAAGCACTTCATGCAGAGAGCACAGATGTATGACATGGGTTGGACATGGGTTTTAGCAGGTTTCTGTGTTTCCAAATATGTACTGGGATTTGTACAGGTAATTTATGAAATATTTTTTGTCATTTCTTTACATTTATGATATATAGAAAGACAAACTCAGCTCTCTCTTTTAATTATAGTGTTTGTGTGTGTGTGTGTGTGTGTGTGCGCGCGCATTCCTCTGTCGAGTGCTGAAGCAAACCTATCTAAAGAACTGAACACATTAGTAGGAAGTTAAGTTTTTCCACTTCATGTTTATTCTGGCACTACGAGTGAGGTAACAATCATGGTTACCCCCAGGATACATTTTCTGAAAGATAAAGAGAAACCTTATATACTGCTCTGACCGCTGTGTGGGTAATTAAGGTGAACTCGGCTCTACACAGCGAAAAAAAAATTGGCAGATTAAGTCAATCCCAGCCCCCACGGATTCCATTTCCAACAAGTAACTTGTTCGTCCTCACAAAGAGAAATATGCAAGGCGTGCTGAACACAATCATTTTACTGAGGCAGTCTTTATGGGGAATCCTTCCTATGGACAAACGGCTTCTTCCACAGTAACTATTTCAAAGAGGAATCTTATTTATTTGCTGCATGTGACACAGTCTGTGGAAACTTGTTGAACACTGATAAACTAGCCTGTGTGGTGGATCTGAAATTTTTTATTATGAAATCAAAATTAGGGAAAATAGGTATCCAGGGCATTTGGATGGTGGTAAGGAATGAGGGGAGGAGCAGGCTTATCCTCCTGGATCAGATCTTATTTATTTTTTCAGGGCCCTAGAGGGATGATGAGTCAAAATGAAATGATCTATAGTTGGAGAGAGGGAGGGAGGGCGTTCTTAGTGAGAGAGAAAAAGCAGTATGGTCTGTGAGAACTTTTTTTTTTTTACATTTTTCTCTGAAATGACACCTATTGCTAAACCAGCAGTATGAATCATTTAGCACTAGAGGATCCAAGAGTATCAAGGTGGATTAATATTAAGCCAAATTGGGTCAATATTCAGCTATTAAAGTCAGCAGGGTTTTTTTTTTTTAGTGCTGGTTGTGATGATGTAATATATCTGGATATTCAGCACCAATGTCCACACATGATCTGCACAATATCTGAAGAAGGTGGTCAGCACCTGAACTTAGCTGAATAGAGGCGATATTCAGGGGTGTAGTTATCAATGTGGGTTACCATTAAGAGATGTTGTTTTACTGTTAACCCCAGGTATTAGTAACTAAGTATCATTGCATAAAGGCCCTGTTCTAACATAGCTCAGGTTAGTGGTAAAATATCTCATTTGTTGATAACCAGGTATATTTTCAAAGCAGTTACGTGGAGGAGCATAATCGAAAGGGGTGCCCAAGTTTTCCTGAGGATGTCCTCGCAGGACGTCCCGGCGAAGTGGCGGGGAAACCCGTATTATCGAAACAAGATGGGCGTCCATCTTTCGTTTCGATAATACGGTTTGGGTCACCCAAATCGTGAAATTTAGGTCGACCTTAGAGATGGTTGTTCTTAGAGATGGTCGTTCACGATTTTCGGCGATAATGGAAACTGAGAATGCCCATCTCAGAAACGACCAAATCCAAGCCATTTGGTCATGGGAGGAGCCAGCATTCATAGTGCACTGGTCCGCCGGACATGCCAAGACACCAACTGGGCACCCTAGATGGCACTGCAGTGGACTTCAGAAATTGCTCCCAGGTGCATAGCTTCCTTACCTTGTGTGCTGAGCCCCCCAACCCCCTCCCAAAACCCACTACCCACAACTGTACAACACTACCATAGCCCTAAGTGGTGAAGGGGGCACCTACATGTGGGCACAGTGGGTTTGTGGTGGGTTTTGAAGGGCTCACATTTACCACCACAAGTGTAACAGATAGGGGGGGATGGGCCTGGGTCCGCTTGCCTGAAGTGCACTGCACCCACTAAACCTGCTCCAGGGACCTGCATACTGCTGTCAGGGAGCTGGGTATGACATTTGAGGCTGGCAAAAAATATTTTTAAAGTTTTTTTTTTTTAGGGTGGGAGGGAGTTAGTGACTACTGGGGGAGTAAGGGGAGGTGATCCCCGATTCCGTCCGGTGGTCATCTGGTCAGTTCGGGCACCTTTTTGAGGCTTGGTCGTAAGAAAAAATGGACCAAATAAAGTCGCCCAAGTGCTCATCAGGGACGCCCTTCTTTTTTCCATTATCGGTCGAGGATGCCCATGTGTTAGGCATGCCCCATTCCCGCCTTCGCTATGCTTCCGACACCCCCCCCCCGTGAACTTTGGTCGTCCCCGCGACGGAAAGCAGTTGAGGATGCCCAAAATCGGCTTTCGATTATGCTGATTTGGGTGACCCTGGGAGAAGGACGCCCATCTCCCGATTTGTGTCGAAAGATGGGTGCCTTTCTCTTTCAAAAATAAGCCTGATAGTATCCTATGGAACTTTGTAAGTTTAAGTGCTTTGAAAATGAGCCCCTCACGTCTGCTATCTGAATAATTTATCCAGGTAAATTAGGATAGCCTTCTAGCTGTCCTAAGTTATCCAGACAAGTTATGATGGCAGATTGAATATTGCTGCTGCTATTTGAATAAGTTCAGTAATTACCCTGGCTCCGCCCATGCTCTGCTTCAGCGCTGTCCACTTAGAGGACAATTTGCCTATATAATGGTACCTAGAGAGCCCTTATTTTACAAAGGAAGTTTTGTTTTGTTTTTGTTACATTTGTACCCCGCACTTTCCCACTCATGGCAGGCTCAATGTGCTTCCCCCACCTTCCCCATCCCCCTCATCAGCATCAGTCCCATACCTTCCCAGCCTTGAACCCCCCTGACACATGAGCGTCCACCCAGGTTTTACAGCCTGCTTCACTGGCACAGACTACTCAGTAATTACTGTGGATTCTTTTGGATTCGTATTAGGTAAATGAGACTTTTATTAGAGGTTCTAAAATCTAAGATACACAATGATTTATATATATACAATGATTAAGCTATATACAATGAGTATAACTGAAAAGAAACAATACCTATAAACAATCATTACATCACTGGTTCCTACATCCAAGCAATGCTAGGAGTTTCTAGACTAGGAAAAGAAGCAATAATACACTATAATATACATACGCCCTTCACTGGTCCTTAATCTCTACATCCAGGCTCTTTACATCACCTGAGAGAAGCCCCTTTTTCAGTGAAGCCAGAGTTTCACCAGACTCTATGGTTCTATGCAATATGTCCACCCATAGATGAGCTTCCAGCTTCACTGTAAAAGGCCCCCTTTTTTTTATTTGGCTTAGAACTCATGTTCAGAGCTAAGGAAAATTACAGAATGCTTGAGAAATTCTCTGTTTAGGTAAACAAGCCATACTGTGGGATGTGGTCACATGTTTCTCAGTCCAGGTGGCCAGTCTGAACTTGAAACAGGCTCCACCTCTCCCTTCACATATCAAATTAATTAGAGCTGTGTCTTATCGTAATCAAAAATACAGACCCTGAGTGCACTTGTCGGTCAAGGCAGAGTTGAAAAACAATCTTCTATTACACCCTCTCAACAAAGGTAGCCCCCCCCCATGAAGACCCTAATCCCAAACCACCTTCAGGTTTTAGTGTGAGACTACCACTAGGTGTCAGATCCACCATTTTGAACTTGGTGTCAGAAGGTGGAGGAATGACTAGGAATTCCTCTTGCCTTTTACTCTATGTCAAGGAGACACCTAATATGATCTGGGGATGGGTGGGATGGGATATTCATGCTGTTGGGTTTTCAGGAAGGTGAGACATGGATGGATGATGGTCATGCAATTTGGGTTTGGAGGAAAGGGGTTTCATTAGCCTGTTTAACTGCCCTTTCAGACCAGCAAATTGTGTGTACCTCAAGGCAGGTGTAAAGACTGATGTGGAAAGTTTTATATCTCCATATGTAAAATGGGGGATACATGTGTAAATGTTCAGCATGCCCAAATGACAACCTAGACCGGATGCCAAAACAGCAGATCACAGAGGTTTATAAAGCAAAATGTTCTAGTTTATTCACCACATAAAACAATAAATATATAAATAATTAAAATGCCAGACACAGCCATGTTTCACTCTTTCAAGGGCTGAGTCAGGGGCTGCTGATGCATAGGAGAGAAGTTTTCAAACCAGTAGGCAACATTCTGGCACTCATCTCTGGGTATTTTAACAGCCCCTGACACAGTCCATTCTGGATCTTGTGGATCATCTGCCCATTTGTTTCCTGTGCAAATCACAGCCTATCCATACCTAGACTATACCCCCTTAAAATCCGTATGTACTGTTGGATATTCACAGGTAGATAGTGACTTTCTAAAATCACTGTTTGTACGTGTAGCTGATCTACACATAGTAACTTAGTAAATGACAGCAGATAAAGACCTGAGTGGTCCATCCAGTCTGCCCAACCATCACAACCGTTCTCAATTCAAGATTAAATCATTAACAGACATGATATTATATACTTGATCATGGTCTTTCTTTGTTGTTTCTGGGACATAGACCGTAGAAGTTCACCCAGTTCTGTCCTTATGTTCCAACTACTGGAGTTGCCCTCAAAGCCTATCTGATTCCGTCTTGTCATTTGCGAGGCAAAAACTGTAAAAGTCTGCCTGGCACTGGCCTCCTATTCCAAATTATTGGAGTTTCCATCAGTGCTTTCTACAGCCTATCCTAAACCGGATTGCTGTATGCGGGACTCAGACCGTACAAGCCAGCCCAGCACTGGCCTTAGTTGATAAAGGTAGAGCTGCCATCTAAGCACCACTTGACATGAAAACACATATGCAACCCTTTAAGTTTTGTTTTTTATACCATTCATTTTCTAATCAGAGATCCTCTGTGTTCATCCCACGCCATTTTGAATTCTGTCACAGTTTTTATGTCCACCACCTCCCTCGAGAGAGCATTTGAGGCATCAACCACCCTCTCTATGAGAGAGAATTTTTTGATATTACTCCTAAGTCTACCACCCCGCAACCTCAGCCCATGTCCTTTAGTTTTAACATTTTCCTTTCTCTGGAAAATATTTGTTTCTATATTAATACCTTTCAAGTGTTTAAATGTCTGTGTTATATCTTCCCTGTCCCTCCTCTCCTCTAGGGTATAAATATATTCAGGTCTTCCAATCTCTTCTCATATGTCTTGGCGCAATCCCCATATCAAATGTCACCATCCTCTGGACTGCTTCAAGTTTCTTACATATTTAGCAAGGTACAGCCTGCAAAACTGAACACAAAACTCCAGGTGGACCACACCAATGACTTGTATAGGGGCATTAACACCTCCTTTCTTCTGCTGGTTACACCTCACTCTGTACAGCCTAGCATCCTTCTGGCTACAGTCACTGCCTTGTCACTCTGTGCTTCTTTGCATTGAATTTTAATTGCCAAATACTATTCTTCTAACTTTTGCAGATCCTTTTTCATGTTTTCCACTCTGTTAAAAATCTTGGTATCATCCGCAAAAAGGCAAACCTTATCTTCTAACCTCTTGGCAATGTCATTCACAAATATACTGAACAGAATCAGGGTTTGTGGCCCAGGCAAGATGGCTCTCCTGGCCCAACCTCTGATCGCTCTGTGTACCAGCAGAAAAAATATTCTTCCAAGTGAACCACCCGAAGACCCCACAATGTTCCTGGACTTGCTTTCACAGAAGAATTAAAAGTTTGATGTGGTGCTAAATCTCCCCATATGTTAGGAGTGCTGTGCAGCTGCCAGGCCTCAGGGTTTCCTTACAAAGGTTTTAATAAATGATGGGACAGTCAAACAAAGCTGGAATGTGAGTCAACAGTAGTAAAAGAAAAAGTCTGTGGTTAAACGATAAAGCTATTACATTCATATTGGAAGACTAATGTAATGTGGGTGAAAATCTGATTGAGTTTTTTGCTGGTTATGAATCTTAAATGAAACATTTTGAAATGTGGCAGAAGTTTCTTTAAGTGGTACAGAAGAATTTACCATGCGTTCTCACTGTATTTTTAACCCCACATCTGTTCCATGATGCCTTTCATGCAAGGAAAGGAGGAAGAACACAATTAGTAGAAAAATCTTTCATAAAGAACAGGGCAGCCAAGAGCCTGAACCGGGGCAGGGCTGCAGCTCCCCCACAATTGTCGTCTGCTACCCCCCCTTCAAATCATCACCGTTGCCACCAACCCCCCCCCCCCCCCCCCCCATCGCTACAGCAACTGCAATTGAAATATCTTGGCTGGCGGGGATCCTGAGGCCCTGCCAGCGAAGAGGTCTTCCTCTAGTTCAGCTCTTCACTCTGCTGATTGCCTGCCCCTGCGGCTGCTTTTTCTCTCAGGGTATGCTCGGTTTCAAAACCAAGCATGTGCAGCTGAGAGGAAAAGCAGCCACTTAGCAAGCAATGGGCAGAGTGAAGAGCATCGCTGAAGGAAGACCTGCAGTGTCTTCTCCTCCGGGTCCTCCCCAGCCTCCAAGGGGGGCCCAGCACCGGAGTTTTCTCTCTTCTGCTTCTTTCAGGATGCGATCACCTGGGTCCCGTCGAGAGCAGGAGAGAGGGACCCTGGTGCCAGGCACCCTTGGAGGCCCAGGTCCGGGGAATTTTGCCCCCCCCCCCCTTTCTTGGTGGCCCTGAAAGGGAATGCAGGCTTTGTGATAACTTGCACAACACTGGTTCAGCTTTAAGAGGATGGGTGATGAATGATGGAGGAAAGAGCAGAGGCTGTTGGTTCCATACTGGAAATTTTCTGTCCTTCTATCCAAAGTAGACATCACTGGGTGGATTGGATGGGCTATTTTGAATCTACCATCATACAGTACTGTATTTTACTGCGTGTCCTAGATCCATAATTCAAAACACCTTGGTTGGTCAGTTTTCAAGGGCAAGAAGGTTATTGCTCTAGTGAACTAGATTTTCAGCAAGTTGGAGATGTAGGTTTTTGGTGTAACACGAGGAAATCATGTTTTGTAGTCTCATGTATATACAGCTGGTCACCATCTTGCTGAAATTTGCCAGAAGTGCTGGAACTGTAGACCAAATTTCATTGCACAGGTATGGTGACAGCAATAGGCATTCTGCACTCATAAGTTCATAAGTATTGCCATACTGGGAAAGACCAAAGGTCCATCAAGCCCAGCATCCTGTTTCCAACAGTGGCCAATCCAGGTCACAAATACCTGGCAAGATCCCAATAAAGTACAAAATATTTTATACTGCTTATCACAGAAATAGTGGATTTCCCCCAAGTCCATTTAATAATGGCCTATGAACTTTTCCTTTAGGAAGCCGTCCAAACCTTTTTTAAACTCCGCAAAGCTAACTGCCTTTACCACATTCTCTGGCAACGAATTCCAGAGTTTTATTACATGTTGAGTGAAAAAAAAATGTCTCCGATTCATTTTAAATTTACTACATTGTAGCTTCATCGCATGCCCCCTATTCCTAGTAATTTTGGAAAGCGTAAACAGATGCTTCACATCTACCCATTCAGCTCCACTCATTATTTTATAGACCTCTATCATATCTCCCCTCAGCCGCTGAAACACACCTAAAACAGCCATACATGAATCTTAGAAATGGATTTGAAACGAGAGATCTACAGAGAGAATTATTGGATCAGTGTTTAAACTCTGTAGTTGGTGTTTCTTTTGAACACTGGTGCTGAATATTTGGATGTATAATAGCTGTGTTCAGTGCTACTATCCAAGGAAGTTAGGATACAATTTTTCTGTTCTAAGTTATCCAGATAGTTTTTGGATAGCAGCATTGAATATCACTACTTTAATCCAAAATTGAAATTTTAAAATTGGAAAACCCACAGTTTGGGCTCTCAAACAACCATATGTGTGGGTTTTCTGATTTTAAAGTTTCAGTTTTGGAACACTTCCATTGTTTGTAGTTTTTTCTATTTTTGTTTCATTTCTGTGGTTTTTCTGTGTCTTCTGTAAGGTCAATATTCAGCTGGCGGTAGTCAGCGTATTTTTAAATGCAACCTAAATTAGCCCTGTGTATTCAGTGCTGGGCCATGTCCGGGTGCTGGTAATGAATGTCTTGGTATAATTTAGATTTCAGTGGCCGCCAGAGCTTATGTGGGTCCCATCAAAATATCGGCTGGGTTTCTGCCCAGGAACCTCAGCACCCTGTCCCTTTACTGATCCCCTCCCTTTCCCCCCTCGAAGAAAGGAGATGGCAGGCCCAAGCCTCTCCCTCCCCTGGGCCTACCTGGATAGTCCTTGGTGATCTAGCTGGGCAAATGGGCAGAGCAATGCCAACTTGCTCCTGTCCAGCATGGCAGACATTTTGTACAGTTACAGCCAGTATTCAGTACTAGCACCCGCATGGAGTGGAGGAGTGGCCTAGTGGTTAGGGTGGTGGACTTTGGTCCTGGGGAGCTGAGGAACTGAGTTCAATTCCCACTTCAGGCACAGGCAGCTCCTTGTGATTCTGGGCAAGTCACTTCACCCTCCATTGCCCCATGTAAGCCGCATTGAGCCTGCCATGAGTGGAAAAGCGTGGGGTACAAATGTAACAAAAAAAAAAAAAAAAAACTAACTGGGCAAAGATAGGACAACAGTGTATGTGGCCTGTCTGCTCAGTTAGTTATGCAGGCATTGACACTGAATATCGCTGTGCTTAACTTCTGGGTCCACCCCAACTCCGCCCCTGGACCATCCTGGCACTAACTAGACAGTGATGCAATGGCCACACTGGATTTTCAGTGGCACTGTTCAGTTAAGTGCTTCTGAAAATCTTGGCATGGCCCACTCAGCTTAATTTATTTGAAACAATTTTTGTAGATGACAATATAGAATAAACAATACAGGAATACATTTCAAATGTCCAGGATAACAGCATTACCAGACTCAAATATGACAACATTTGTATAGAGAAGATAAAACTAGATGGTCATCATTTCCTTATTAATATAGAAAGAAACCCATTCCCCACCCCCAAGCCCACCTCCCCCGCCTCCAAAACATGACCAAGCCTAGATGAAGCCAGCCCTTAGTCCCCAATGAAAGGAAAAACAAACAAACAAACAAAAAAAACCCCAAAACAAAACAGGAGACCGGGTTCCTTCACGTCTCCTGGAACCTGCCAAACTCAAATGATATCCCTACTGTACCCTACCCCCCCACTCTTACCCATAACCCCCTTATCCCACCCTCACCTTGTATGCTGCCTCTGCCACTTCAGTGTAAGTGCAGTTTATTTAACAAAGAGCTATGACCCAGAGATGTCAGTGTGTGAATAAACTCCTCTCAAATAAGCAAAAACTGCTGTGTGGATTTAGGAGAGGAAGAAGCGTCCTGAGCCTCCCCACGTGCCAAGGCATGCACCCAATTCCAGAACGATGGAGCTTCCGCAGATACTCAGGTTTGCATTATACATTTAATTGGCACCAACCTCAATTTTCGAAATAAAGTAATTTTCCCTTTCCCTCCCAGAGTCTCAATATTCACTATTCCCAACAAATAAGTCAGTGGGAGTAAAGAAATTTTCATATGAAGGGTGTGGCCCACATACTGATGGAGTTCACTCCAGAAAAGCTGTATCTTTCTACAGCTCCAAGCTGATAGAACAAATTTTCCTCTGCAGCACACTTAAGGCACTGTGCAGTGGATGTAAGCCTGTAGGGCTATTTCCCTGTGAGCCTCACTCTGCTGATCTCAGCCTGTGTATACAACTATGTCAAGATGGAGTCTGTGAACTAAGACCCTGCACTTCAGTGACCAAGCAGATTCAACTTTCTGTTTGTACCAGAGCTCAGCTTACTAATCAGGATTGTGTAATAACCTAGTAACCAGTGATATCAGTGTTTTAGTTAGACAATACATTCTACAGTTGCTTATCAGCATAAGGGAGCTACAATTGTACAGCTGAGCTGTAGTGTAGGGTGTGTTATTCTATTTTCTTACCTATATAATAAATTAATATATTTCACAGCAGTGACTTTACTTTTATTCCAGTTCTCTCTAACAGAAGAAAAGTTCTGGTGTAGGCCCAGAACAGCCAGGTTCCTTTATAATATATAACCCCTGGACAAAGCTAGGAAGTTGGTTTAGCCAGACTCCTGTAAACGGAACCTGGGAATTACTCATTGGGTAGCTTTGCCCAGCAGAGATATTCATCTATAAATGCTTACAAGCCCCACACAAAATAGTTACAGTTGAGAATTATATGCTCTATGTATGAATCTAAAGTGTGTTTCTTGTAATGTCGATGTTTTCACTATCTGAGGCTATAAGTATCTTCCAGTTCTGCAAGGGGGTACCCAGGTCCCATTCCCATCTCTCTCTTAACCCCACTCAGCTTAGTTTAAACGGGTAGGAGGAGCCTCTCCCACCCATTTAAACCACGTCAAATAATGAGCCCCAGTATTTTCAAAACCTGTGTGTGGTGTTCTGCCCCAATTTTGCAAACCTCAGAAAAGGAGATTCAGATGTACGGGGGGGGGGGGGGGGGCATTCTTAACCACTTATTTAATATGCTGTTTTGGAAGGTAACCTACCCTGGGTAATTTGCTTTTGCAAATTTGCTAGAAGGTATACACATACATATTGTAAAGAGTATGTAGGACAGGCCCCAAAGGAACCCTGGGATAGGCCAGAATACCCCCGTTATAGGCAGGCATTCCCCAGGAAAAAACTAGAAATAAAGAACTACAACTCCCAGCATGCCCCAAGGGAGACCGGGGATAAGAGAAACTATGTGCATTCCCAGGAGTCTCCAGAGGAGGGCCGCAGGGGAAGGAATAAGGCTGATTCTCCAACCTGGTGGAAGAGGTGGTGGAACAGGTGGGTGGAGAAAGAAGAGCCACCAAAGAGCTTTAATGAAAGAAAGGGTGAGCAGCTGGGAGAAGGGCGGGGCGAGGAGAATATGGATTGGGCTCCTGAGGAGAGAGAGGCAGAGAGTGAGCCTTGCCCTATGGAGTTGACTGAACCGGAGAACACCCTGGAAGAGCCGATGGACTTTTCAGCTCTGGCTCAGCGAAAGCCAAGGAAGTAGCGGGGCCAAGCCGGGTCAAGCGGGAGGAGGTCAGGTAGGAGTGTGACTGACCAAGAGGGTGGGACCCTAGGCTTTGAGCCCGCGCAAAGCCATTACTGAGCTGTGTTTTGAAAGCTTGGCTAGAACTGAACTGTGTTTTTGAAAGCCTGGCTAAATTGAACTGTGTTTTTGAAAGCCTAGCTGGACTGAGCTATGTTTTTGAAGCTTGGCTAGAACTGAACTGTGTTTTGAAAGCCTGGCTAAACTGAGCTGTGTTTTGTAAGCTTGGCTAGAACTGAACTGTGTTTTTGAAAGCCTGGCTAAACGGAGCAGTGGGGTAAAGCTTGGCTAAAAGTGAACTGTGGTTTGGGAAAACCCCGCTACTCTGAACAGGGTATTTTTTTTTAATTATTTGCTGCTACTCTTCCCCAGGAGGGAGGGAGAGGAGGCAGCTGTGGAGGCCTGCACTGGGAAACTAACCTGATTGAGAAAGGTGAATGATAACCGTGCTTTGTTTTTGTGTTTTGGTGCCACAACTGAGGGAAGGAGGGAAGCCCCTCCTAGGCACTAACAAGCCTCATTGTTCTGAGAGAAAAAGGAGCAGTACTGGAAGGTGTTCTTCAGGTTGGCGAGAGCTGCAACCGCTGAGGGAAGAGGATCTGCTTTACAATTGGTGTCAGAAGTGGGATTGCGTCGCGGACCTGTCGCTCGAGGAGGCCAAGACCAGCAGGACAGAAAAGCCCGACGGAGGGGCCAACGCTGAGAAAGGCGCAGACCCGTCTGGGGTTCCGGAGTCGCTGTTCCGGAGCAAAGATGGACCCCAAGGAGATCTTCGCTTGGATGACGATGCAGTTCCAGAAACAGCAAGAACTGACGGGGAAGATGGTGGAAGACTCCTTGACGGCGGCACGAGAGCAACAACAACCGGTGCTGAATATGCTCCAGGACTTTTTTCAGCGAGGGATCGAGGCTCCCAGGGGCGGTGGAGCCGGAGCAACCGGACAGGGGCCAGGAGGAAGCGGTGCGGTAGGACATTTATCCCTGAACTCACTTACTTGGGGAAAGTTGTCTGAGCAGGATAATGTGGATGATTTCCTGACCGCCTTCGAGAGGGTGGCAGTGGCCGCAGGATGGCCACAAGAGCAGTGGGCCATGCGGTTAGTGCCTTCATTATCTGGGGAGGCTCTAGGAGCCTTTAGAGACTTGGCTCCTGGGGACGCTGCCAACGATGGGAGGTTGAGAGAGGCCATTAAAGACCGGTATGGACTGAGTACCCAGGCTTATAGGCGTAAGTTTCGGTCCACTAAATGGGAAAAGGGGGAACCCCCTAAAGCGATGGCCACTAGACTGATGGACTTGGTAAAAAAATGGTTGGAACCTGATCGCCACACCACGGGAGAGATTCTTCAAGAATTAGTAGTGGAGCAGTTCCTGCAGGGCCTTCCCAGGGAGATTAGGGCAGGATTGGTCCAAAGGGGCTGTAAGACGGTGGAGGCCGTGACAGCCGGGTTGGAGTGTTATTTGGAAGCCCAATATTGGGGAGAACCCGACCTGGAGGGGGGTAAACCCCGACCTGTTGGAGGCTGGGGTTCCAAAAGTTCCCGCTTTAAGACAGAGCCCCAGGGGGGGAAACCCGATTACGGCTGGGGGGGGGGGGGGGGGGTAAAAAGCCCGTAGTGCCCTCAGGCCCTGAAAGAAAGGCCCCCTCGTATGAAGGAAAACTCTGTTATAAGTGTGGGAAGACTGGGCACTTCCGGAGGGATTGCCCAGGTCGAGAGGGATGGACCTCGCAGGTTGCCCAAGGGTTTAGACCTCGGTATACTGCTAAGGTGGAGGTTGAGGGTTTACCGATTGTAGCCATGTTAGACTCCGGGGCAGACCAGTCCATGATCTCCAGGAGGTTATGGGATCAAATAAGAAAGAGGAGGACAGGAGGTAAGGATACCTATGAGGGAGCAGTGGCTATTCAATGTATACATGGGGCCAGTACTCGTTATACCCTCCATAGGGTTCACGTGAAGGGGCCTACAGTGGAGATAGAGATAGCTGTTGCCGTTCTGCCCAGACTGCCACAGGAGATGATTTTGGGAAGGGACTGGCCCCCCTTTACCGAGTGTATTAGTGAAAAAAGAGTGTTGGTCACTACCCGCTCTCAGGCTCGGCGAGACCCTGAGACTGAAGAAGAGGGAATAGGAGGTATTTTTCCTTTTCAAGGGGAGGTCTTAGGGGAGCCGGGAAAAGAGAGAAAGGGGAAAGCTTTGAAAAAAAAGGAGCAGAGGGGCAGACGGGAGGCCTTGGAGCAGGCAAGAAAAGAAAGTTATCTGCCAGTGGCCCCGAAAGAATTGAGCGAGCAGTTTCCCCAGTTTCATAGGGAGCAGGCCACGGACCCTACTTTAGAGTATGCCTGGGAACGGGCCCGACAGGGGGAGGGCCAGGAAGCCCCGGGGTTCATGATAGAAAGGGACATTCTATATCGCAGGGTACCCAATTGGGAAAACTCGGAAGCGGGGAGACAGCTAGTAGTCCCCCAAGCTTTCCGTCCCCTAGTAGTAAGGCTCGCGCATGATCACCCTTTAGGGGGGCATAAGGGCTCCCAAGCTACCCTGACTCAGATATTGGGCCGGTTTTATTGGCCAGGGGTTTATGAGGAGGTGGAGAGGTATTGCAAGTCCTGCCCCAACTGTCAGAAGGTGACAGACCGGCTACCGCCTAAGGCACCGTTAAAACCCCTTGCTAGAGTGGAACAACCGGGGAGGAGAATAGCCATGGATATTATTGGCCCAGTAACAAAATCTCAGAGAGGCTTCCTCTACGTTTTAGTGGTTATGGATATGGCCACTAGGTACCCCTGGGCCATTCCTTTGAGAAGCATATCAGCGAAGGTCATTGCCAGGGAACTGATAAAAATCTTTTGTGAGGTGGGATTCCCCCAAGAAGTTTTGACCGACAGGGGGTCCAACTTTATGTCAAGTACCTTAAGGCAAGTGTGGGAGGCTTTTGGGATACAACATATCCGTACAGCGGCCTACCATCCTCAAACTAATGGGATGGTGGAACGTTTTAATAGAACTTTAAAGGGTATGTTAAAGAAAGCGTTAGGCAAGGATAGGACAGGTTGGGACCAGCTGTTGCCCTTCGTGCTATATGCCTACAGGGAGAAGGTGCAAGACTCCTTAGGTGTTTCGCCTTATGAACTAATGTTTGGCCGGAGGCCCAGGGGAATTTTAGATATATTGCAGGAGCACTGGGTACCCCCGGACACCTCCGATCAGTCAGTGGTCGAATACCTACAGGATCTGAGGACCAGATTAGATAAGTTACAGGAATATTCCCAGGAAAGGCTTGAACAGAGCCAAAATCGGCAAAAGGAATATTATGATAAGGGTACTCGGGAGAGGGAGTTTGTAATAGGAGATAGGGTCCTTATCCTAATCTCGGAGGATCCTCATAAGTTTGCCTCTAGGTGGAAGGGTCCCTGGGTGGTGAGGAGGAGACTTGGGCCTCTTACATATGAGGTGGCGAACGAAAAGGGGCGGGTCCAAACCTTCCACGTTAACCTGATGAAACCCTGGGTAGCAAGGGTAGGCTTTCAGACCCGGGGAGATGAAAAGGAGGGAGAGGAGTTGGGACCGCAAATAAGAGATATTTTCAAGCCCGGTGAACCAGGGGTTAATCCCCGGTTGACCCAAGTACAAAAGAAAGAGATAGGAAAGCTCTTGAAAGGGTTTGATGATGTGTTGACGGCCTGCCCTGGAAATACTCACCTAGTGGAGCATGACATCATAACGGAAAGGGGTAAAGTAGTTCGGCAAAAGCCATATAGGCTGTCCCCCATGAAAAGGAGGGAGGTGATAAAACAGGTCCAGGAAATGTTAGACTTCGGGGTGATTGAAGAGTCAAATAGCCCCTGGTCAAGCCCAGTGGTATTAGTACCAAAACCCGAAGGGGAGTGGAGATTCTGCATAGATTTCCGCCAGCTTAATAATATTTCTCAAGCAGATGCATATCCTATGCCTTATATTGAGGAGCTGGTGGACAGGCTAGGATCTGCACAATATCTCACCACCCTGGACTTGACAAAAGGGTACTGGCAGATTCCCCTTACGTCAGGGGCACAAGCTAAGACCGCCTTTAGTACGCCCATAGGCCTGTACCAGTTCAAAAGATTGCCCTTTGGCCTTAATTCAGCCGCTGCAAGCTGCCAGAGGTTGCTGGACAGGGTTCTCCGACCACATCAGGCATATGCCGCCGCATATATGGATGATGTGGTAATACATAGTGGAGACTGGAACACCCATTTAAACCAGGTAGAGGCAGTGCTGCAGGCTTTTAGGGATGCAGGTCTCACCCTGAACCCCAAAAAATGTTATTTTGCGCAGTACCGGGTGAAGTATTTAGGGTATAATGTGGGAAGGGGAGAGGTCCGGCCCTTATTGAATAAGGTTAAAAGCATCCAAGAGTTTCCCAGACCAAACACCAAGAAACAATTGCGTAGATTCCTGGGGATGGTAGGGTATTACCGCAGGTTCATCCCTCATTTTTCCGCAATGGCCACTCCCTTAACTGACATGCTGAGAGGGAAGAATCCGGACCACTTGAGGTGGGGAGGGGAGGAGTTGAGGGCATTTGAACAGATGCAGAGGGCCCTGTGCCAGGAACCTGTGCTGAAGGCAGTTGTTTTTGAAAAGCCCTTTATCCTTCAAACAGATGCTTCAGGGAGGGGGTTAGGCGCAGTGCTGTCCCAAGAGCATGAAGGGGAGGAACACCCGGTGCTTTATTTAAGCCGGAAGCTCCTGCCTCATGAGGAACATTACTCCACCATAGAAAAGGAGTGTTTAGCCATACGATGGGCAGTGCAGGAGTGTAGTGTCTATTTAGAAGGGAGAAAATTTAAGTTGGTAACGGACCATGCTCCCTTGAAATGGTTGAATGTGATGAAGAATAATAATGGGAGACTAATACGATGGTACTTAGCATTGCAGCCTTTCCAATATGCGGTTGAGCATCGTCCCGGGCAATGTTTAGGAAATGTTGATGCCCTGTCCCGGGTGGAGGAGGAGGAGGAAAAAGAATGCGGGGGTGGAAATTTAAGGGGGGGGTATGTAAAGAGTATGTAGGACAGGCCCCAAAGGAACCCTGGGATAGGCCAGAATACCCCCGTTATAGGCAGGCATTCCCCAGAAAAAAACTAGAAATAAAGAACTACAACTCCCAGCATGCCCCAAGGGAGACCGGGGATAAGAGAAACTATGTGCATTCCCAGGAGTCTCCAGAGGAGGGCCGCAGGGGAAGGAATAAGGCTGATTCTCCAACCTGGTGGAAGAGGTGGTGGAACAGGTGGGTGGAGAAAGAAGAGCCACCAAAGAGCTTTAATGAAAGAAAGGGTGAGCAGCTGGGAGAAGGGCGGGGCGAGGAGAATATGGATTGGGCTCCTGAGGAGAGAGAGGCAGAGAGTGAGCCTTGCCCTATGGAGTTGACTGAACCGGAGAACACCCTGGAAGAGCCGATGGACTTTTCAGCTCTGGCTCAGCGAAAGCCAAGGAAGTAGCGGGGCCAAGCCGGGTCAAGCGGGAGGAGGTCAGGTAGGAGTGTGACTGACCAAGAGGGTGGGACCCTAGGCTTTGAGCCCGCGCAAAGCCATTACTGAGCTGTGTTTTGAAAGCTTGGCTAGAACTGAACTGTGTTTTTGAAAGCCTGGCTAAATTGAACTGTGTTTTTGAAAGCCTAGCTGGACTGAGCTATGTTTTTGAAGCTTGGCTAGAACTGAACTGTGTTTTGAAAGCCTGGCTAAACTGAGCTGTGTTTTGTAAGCTTGGCTAGAACTGAACTGTGTTTTTGAAAGCCTGGCTAAACGGAGCAGTGGGGTAAAGCTTGGCTAAAAGTGAACTGTGGTTTGGGAAAACCCCGCTACTCTGAACAGGGTATTTTTTTTTAATTATTTGCTGCTACTCTTCCCCAGGAGGGAGGGAGAGGAGGCAGCTGTGGAGGCCTGCACTGGGAAACTAACCTGATTGAGAAAGGTGAATGATAACCGTGCTTTGTTTTTGTGTTTTGGTGCCACAACTGAGGGAAGGAGGGAAGCCCCTCCTAGGCACTAACAAGCCTCATTGTTCTGAGAGAAAAAGGAGCAGTACTGGAAGGTGTTCTTCAGGTTGGCGAGAGCTGCAACCGCTGAGGGAAGAGGATCCGCTTTACAATATGTAGTCAGATGAGCTATTCAGCATTGCCCCTCCCCGCTTCCGAAAGAGGACCATGGTCGATTCTTTCTTCTTGGGCCACATATACACATATAAACTTGTTTATTTTCCCCATGTGTTAAATCTTTTCTTCCCCTCTGCAGACAGCATGCTCAGGTGACTCTAGGGAACCTCACCTTCCCAAGGACTGGAAGGACACGCTCGTTACTCCTTTTTGATTAGCAGCTGTTTTCCCTCTTTACCCAGGTCTGAACGTGGATCTCCTCGGTGCACGCAAGCATGAATATTCTCAATAAATAGGCCAACTGAACCTATATCCACCTGCCTGTAGTGTGCATCACTATGGTCTGAACCATAGGACCAGCTTGTTTTAATGACTTGTATCAGTGGGAATTTTTGAGCTTTGCCATGAGATTTTAAAAAGAGAATGTTTAAATATGGGTAATGTGTTGCATGTACTTAGTATATGTGCATGTATCTGTCTATCCTTGTGTCTCTGTTTTATATATATTCTATTCCGAAAGCATAGAGGCTCACAATTCAAAATGATCGATGGTGACAAACAAACACAATACAGACTACTCATCCCTGGATACAGATGGAGTCTAATTGGCTAGGCTGGTAGTCTAATGATCAGCACTACAACCTTTGACATTACAGACTGGGGTTCAAGTCCCACTGTAGCAGTTGGTCAGCATACACACCTCACCCAATTCATGGCTAAAGTGAGACAGTGAGGCCAGTGGCAGCCCTATCATTAGGCTAACTGAGGCGAGGGCCTCAGGCAGTACTCTTCTGAAACAGCATCGCCCCGCCCTTACTTCCTCAAACTCCTTCCCTGAATTTACCTTTTGTTTTCTTGTTTTTCAAAATGATGCGGTGGTGGCATCATCAGCAATTCTCATAGGGTCCTTGCCCTCCTCTCTGTCATAACTTCCTTTTTTCCTCGAAGGTGGGCTGCAGTAGAAAGAAGGGGCTGGGACCGGTGGAAGGGCAGATCATGGGAATCACTGCTGCCCTTTGAAAAACAAGAAAAGGGAAGGTAAATTTAGGGAATGGGGGGCATGCCAGACTGTGGCTGGGGAGGGTGTGTGTGTGCGGTATTCCTCAGCTCAGGCAGCAGATTGTCTTGGTCCGCTCCTGGGTGAGGCCGGGATAGAGAATTTTTCCTTTTGAGACTGGAAGATTAGGCATCCAAATGGCAGATGACTTTTAATGTGAGTAAGTGCAAAGTAATGCACGTGGGGAAGAAGAACCCAAACTGTAGCTACATGATGCAAGGTTTCACATTAGAAATCACCGCCCAGGAAAATGATCTAGTTGTCATTGTTGATGACACGTTGAAACCCTCTGCTCAGTGTGCCGCAGTGTCTAACAAAGCAAATAGAATGTTAGAAATTATTAGGAAAGGAATGGAAAACAAAAATAAGAATGTTATAATGCCTTTGTATCGCTCCATGGTGCGAACAACTCAAATACTGTGTGCAGTTCTGGTCACTGCATCTCAAAAAAGATATAGCTGAATTAGAAAAGGTACAGAGAAGGGCGACGAAAAAGATAAAGGGGATGGGTTGACTTCCCTATGAGGAAAGGCTAAAGCGGCTAGGGCTCTTCAGCTTGGAGAAGCGATGGCTGAAGGGAAGATACGATAAAGGTCTATAAAATAATGAGTGGAATGGAACGAGTAGATTTGAATTACTTGTTTACTCTTTCCAAAAATACTACAACTAGGGAGCACACAACGAAGCTACAAAGTAGTAAATTTAAAGCAAACTGGAGAAAATATTTCTTCACTCAACGTGTAATTAAACTCTGGAATTTGTTGCCAGAGAATGTGGTAAAAGCAGCTTAGCTTAGGGTTTAAAAAAAGTTTGGACAATTTCCTAAAAGAAAAGTCCATAAGCTTATTTCTAGGATAAGCAGCATAAAATCTGTTTTGCTGTTCTGGGATCTTGCCAGGTACATGTGACCTGGATTGGCCATTGTTGGAAACAGGATACTGGGTTTGATAGACCTTCGGTCTGTCCCAGTATGGCAACACTTATGTTTTTATGTAATATTGGGGTGCTTAGCACCCAGTGAACCCAGAGAACTGGCTCCTATGGCTGAAAGTGTTAACGCATTTTGCAAGGCATTGTTAGGACGCACTACCCGTGTAAAACCCCTTCATGCTCTGCAACTTGAAACCTCCTGAGTGTCAGACAATCCAGGCTTGATGTTTGTTGATTGATATCACAGAATGTTAAATAAAGGAATTAATAAAGAATGTTTAGATCAGATATGCGCTAGATTTCAGGTTTATAATTTGCCGATACAGCACAGGAATTCTCTGGTTTTGCTTTTCGGTTTGACATGTTTCTGTGCTGCAATTTGCTTTCTGGCACCAGCAGCAAATACTCTGTCCTGTGTGAGCTTGTTTAATTTGTGCTGTGTATCAATTCAGAAGTTAATTTGCAAAGTAGTAATCCTCTGTCAGTTCAAAACAGTGTTACCAATGATCACATCCATGCACACACAAAGATAAATTGGTTCATGTTGGCTGTTAATGTCATAAATGGCATTCCATACCCTTTGGATGAATGCTGTCTTTCAACAAGCATCAAATCTGAAGCAGAATTTAATGAAAAACTAACTCCCAACAGAAGCTGAAAAAGAAGAGAATGGCACAAGCCCCTGCAATATGGCAAAGTACAAATTGTGACGCACATATTACAGGACCCAAAAACATTCAACATAAAGGGATTCTGCTCATTCTGTTCCTCAAACGTTGTGTATATTATTTAATGTAGAAAACGTGAAGAAGGATGGCACATCAGGGAGACAGGAATCGACTCTCACAGGCACCACCACATCAAACACCACAAAGCAGATAAAGGTGACATAAGGGCACAGCATCAGATCACTTAAAACAATCCAGGAATGTAAGATCTTTGAAGTTAAATTGATGAAATGTTTTTATAAGGATCTGGGTTTCCTATCGCATTATAAATCATAACATTATACTGTTTTGTTACTTACTCATCCATTCCCATCTTTCTGATTCTCACTCTTCCCCTACCTTTCTCTTGAGACTTTATTTTTTTGCTCATTCCTGACCTGAGGAAGAAGATTTTGCCTTCAAAAATGAGTCAAAAATATATTTAGTGCAATAAAAAGGCTATTGCCCTATTTTGCTTTTTTTTTAAAATTTACACAGTAATACAGTAAATGACGGCAGATAAAGACCCACACGGGCCATCCACTCTACCCAACAAGGTGGCCTGAGCGGCACCCACCACTCTGTGCAGCCTACAGCTATGTATACTTAAACACTGCCAACCATCTATAGGCAGCCACACATGGAGTCTTAGTTATAGTCACATATTATCCTCAAGTATTGCTGACAGTATTCAACTTACCGGCCAAGATATCTTCCCCTCCCCCCTGAGCTGCACAGCACCCTGACTTGCAGCACGTGACAATAAAGTGATCTACAGCACTGGAGTTGTCGAACCTTCACCTGTCTTTTGCAGTTTGTGGGACACAATAGAAGTCCGTCCAGCTTCTGCCTTAGTTCTCACTACTCTTGCCCAACATAACACTTCAACAGCCATGTTGTGTTTTTCTATGTATGCATTCTCGGTGTCTGTCCCATGTACTTTTGAATTTTCTCAGTGTGTTTGACTCTACTACCTCTCCTGAAAGGGCACTCCAGATGTCCATTAGCCTCTCTGTGAAAAAGTATCTACCTCCCTGCAACCTCAATTCATGGCCTCTAGTTCTACCACCCCTACATCTCTGCAAGAGGGTTTTTTTTTGTACATTAATACCTTTCATGTACTTAAATGTCTGTATCATATAACACCTCTCTCTCCTTTTCTCTAGCATAGACATATTCAAGTCCTCCAGTCTCTTCTCTTACATCTTTTGGCACAAATCCTGTACCATTTCAGTGTATTATCTACAATGACACCTATATCTTTTTCTTGGGTGCTGACTCCTAAGGTGCATCCTAACTTCAGAGAAGTATGATTTGGAGTATTCTTCCCATTGTGCATCACTTTACATTTGTCCATATTTTATTTCATCAGCCTCAAGAGAAGGAACTTATTCTCTGAGAGCTAGGAGCTGTTTGCATCGAGCACATACACATAATTTATCTCCAACTGGGAGAAAATCATACATATGACACTCAGTGCAAAAGACTGGATAGCACCCCTCTCTTTCTGAACTGTTGTTTGCATCTTAGTATTATTGGGTTGTTTAAAACTTCTTAAGGTACTAGGGATATTAGATTAGTATGTCTTAAATATGCCTGTTGTTGGTCTTCCGTCATTGGTCCACAGTTGTGTTTAGGATGAAATTGAAAAACATTCTCTGATTGATCAAAGTGTTGCCTAATGGGCCTTCTCAATATACATGGAATCTCCTTTCCCTTTAGTTACTTTCCCTCTCTCTTAGATCCCCCAAGCTCATGTTGTTAGTCATTTCTCCACTGTTGAAAGTTCATCTTGAATCAACTCATTGCTCTTTGTTCTCCTGTTTAGTAACCATAACCCTGGAATACGTTACCCATGAGTCTGAGACTGTAAACTGACCTTTCTACTTCCAAATTGGGTCTTGAGACACAGCCATGCACTCAAGCGTTTTCACCAATATGAGGCACTGGAGAACCCTGTTGCATCACCACCCTTTTTTCTTTACCCCGTTTTCCCAGCTTTTCACAAGCTATTTACCTTTTTCTTCTTGTGTTGCTTAATGCTTTCTGTCTTGGCACATGCATCCTTTCCCCCTCCCCCTCCCTCTACCACTACTGTCTGAATTGTATACCACCTTGTTTTACTGTTACTTGTTTAGAACAACAAGTGATTGCTGGTCTGTAGATGACTTTCAATATGGCATTCTATAGATGATTTTGGTTCTCAATCCAGTCCTTGGGATACACCAAACCAGTCAGGTTTTCAAGATACCTCAAGCATATTCATTGTGGATAATTTTGCTTGCACTGCCTTCTTTGTATGTAAATCTATGTCATGCACATTCATTGTGGGCATCTTGAAAACCCAACTGGCTGGGTGTATCCTGAGGACTGGGTTTGAGAACACCTGACTTGAAGTAAATTTGATCTGAACTAATTGCATATTGTTGCTGTTCTTACTGGCAAGTTTCTTCACATCCTTTCACTAGGACTAAGATGCATGAGATGGAAGCTCTTTCCTACACTATGAGATGAGTTTTCACTAGAAATCCAAAACAATGGCCCTTTGGTGCTGGGGCAGCTCCTGCATTTTACATCTTACACTGGCTGTAATCAAAGGGGCTTATATTCAGCAGGGCATATCTGGTTAAAGTTAATTGGATAATTTATGTGGTTAACTTTTAACCAGGAAATTTAAGAAGGTAAGGGGTTAAGTTGCCACTTTTGGATTATCCAGTTCTCATTAACCAGACATAAGCTGTTTGGTTAACGTTAGGATATTCATTTCCCCC
Source organism: Microcaecilia unicolor (assembly GCF_901765095.1). Taxonomy (NCBI): domain Eukaryota; kingdom Metazoa; phylum Chordata; class Amphibia; order Gymnophiona; family Siphonopidae; genus Microcaecilia; species Microcaecilia unicolor. The sequence continues at coordinate 71,354,696 of NC_044036.1, read as the reverse complement.
ATTGGACCGACCGGCTGTCTTTAATTAGATATCACTGACTATTGGCACTGTCTGGTTAAAAGTTAGCCATGTCTATCACGTCTCTCACTCCCTTTCCCTTTAACCACTTAACTCGATCAGATAAAAGTTAACAGGTCTGTGCCTGTGAAATTTTAAATTCACAGGTTGGTTAAACTGTTTGAATGTCAGCTCCAAAGCTGCCTCTGGGAAGTACAATTACCTGTATGGATAGTAAATGCTTCATAGTCTGAAAATGAGCAGGTACATTTAGGGTTACGGTTGAGGCAATATGCAACGTTTAGCATATATTTTATGTACTTATTTATTTACTCATTTCTATTCTACCTAAAACTAGGTAGAGTTCAAAGTCACATACACAACTATTTCAAACATAAAATCTAGATTACAATAAAAACATATAAAATCAATAATAAAACAAAAATAAAAGAAATATTGTCACAAAAAATCCTGCTGCAACCCGATGATGATATTTATAAATTACAAGCAGTAAACTTGCATCCTACCCTGTGCAGTCCTCCTGTCAGTCAAATATTAGCTCCAAAAAGGCTGAGTGACCAACTATGTCTTTAAATGTTTCTTGAATGTTAAAGTGCCTGAAATCAGCCTCATGGGGACAGTTAATTTGTTCTACTCCAATGGCTCTGCAATAGAAAATGAAGAATCTGTAAAGCAAAAAATGTGGTTCAGAACCAGGCTAATGGCTACACAGAGCCCTGGACAAAATATGAACAAACATAACCCATGCCTTGCAAAAACTACCTGTTATCAGTGTAGATCATGGGTCAGCAACCCCTGGCATAAAGTACCCTCTTGGCTTGAACATCAATCTCTTGAATGCCAGAGCTGCTAGTAGTTTTCCAACCTGCAAGCTGACAACTGAGCTTGTGATGCTCAGCTAGCTTGCAAGTTTTGAAATTGCTTTCGGTGCCAACGTTCGAGCAAGTTCAGTGTGGTGGGAAGAAGAGAGTTTGGGCTCATGCATGTGTGGCTTTGCTTGGGAGAAGCCTTCTCGGTGCAGTAGGTTCTCTTAAGGAGGTGGGGGTGATCCTGTGAGGGATAATTCTTAGTGGGAACTCCCCATAACATAGTCTCATTGTTGTGAATAATAATTTTTTTTGGCATTTGGTCTTAAAATGCTGCTGACTCAGTGCATAGATAATACTGTTCCCTCAAAAGAGGTTGCAGAAACATCTGGCTAGGCTCAGATTAATATCCTCACTCTTAGCTGTTGACCTGACCTTGAAGGGAAGGGATTTTGGATTGAGCTCATGCCTTTTGTCAGTTATAGCTCAAGAAGATGTATTAACAGTAGGTATTTTTCTGTCTCCAGATGGCTTACAGTCTGAGTTTGTACCTGAAGCAATGGAAGGTTAAGTGATTTTCCCAAGATCACAAAGAGCTGCAGTGGATTTGAACTGGGCTTCACTGGTTCTCAGCCCATTATTCTAGCTTAATAGTGTATTAATGTGTCACTACAAAGATGTAACTATTTAGTTCTTTTTGTTTTTTTTTTTCTTGTAACGAATGGTTATGGTGCTCTCATAAGCATCAAGAAAAATGTATTTTAATATATAAATATAAAGATTAATAAAATAACCCCCCCCCCCCCAAAAAAAGGTATTGTTTGATAAGGCATAGGCCAGTGGTTTCCAAGTCTGTCCTGGAGGACCCCCAGCCAGTTGGATTTCCCAGATACCTGCAATGAATATGCATGAGAGAGATTTGCATGTGCTATTCCACTGCATACAGACTTTTATCTCATGCATATACATTGTGCATATCCTAAAATCTTGACTGAGTATCCTCCAGGATGGTTTGGAAACCATTGATCTAGGCCAGTGTTTCCCCCAAGTCGATCCTGGAGTAGCCCATAGACAGGGTTTCAGGATATCCATAATGAATATGCATGAATTTGATTTGCATACACTGCCTCCATTATATGCATATCTCTCTTGAAAACATGACTGGCAAGGGGATACTCCAGGACAGATTTGGAAACCACTGGCCTAGGCCATATAAGCTTTTTGCTAGAACTCTTTTATTCTTTGATGGGAAATGTTTAGATACTCTTGTGGCATTTGCTTGATGCCATTTTCCCCTTGCTTTTGTCTTGTAGGTCCTCTGCCTCAGATGGAGTGTGTGTTGTCACCCACCAGCGACTCCTATCCTGTTCAAGCCTTGCTGGAGAGCTTCACGGTGTCATCGGGCTGTGCAAGTAGAGGCACTGCAAGTCAGCCCCAGGAGGTGCACATCCTCAATCTGAAATGCAGTGAGGAGAGTCCTTGCCAACTTGAGAAGGAGGTAAAGAGAGATTTTCCTGAATTTCATGGTGATGACAGAAGGAGCTTTGGTTTCAATGCAGCTGATAGCCTGAGCAAGATGGAAACCCTTAGGATGCTGTGCTTGAGGAAATTGTTAGGTGGTCTACTTTGGACCAAAGTCTGTGGCTATTTTTTACCCATAGGCTTTGCACCAAGTTTCAAAATGAAAGTGTGGACGTTCTTTCCCTTTGAAACTCACCATGGGTTCAAAGTACCCATGGATATACGCATGTGTTATTTTGTGTGGGTAAAGGGTCCTTTTTTTTTAATTATTAAGAAAATAATTCCAATTTGAAAGTACAGTCTGCAGACATTACTTTTCTGAGTCCTGTTACAGCATACCCCTGAAAAAGCCTCCATATGGCTGAAAGTGGAACAGTGTGCATACTTACAGTAGCATTGAAGAATGGCAATTTTTTGCCATTTTACACACCTTGAAAATAATCCTGACTTGTGCATATACCCCAAATTGTATGTATAGATAGAGATGGCCTGTTTGATCCTGCAAAACAGTGTCTGTTGTTGAATATATTATGTCTGGATGAGGCTCTCAATATTTTTACTGCCAGCTTAACCTGGGAGAAATGTGTGTTCTTTTTGCGCTGAGGTCCCTTGAGAAGGGAAGTTGGTGGTGATTGCAGATAGCGTTCTGTATGAAGGCAAATGTGGGCCTCACAGATTTTTCCAAGATTAGCAGTAACAAGGCTAGTAGGTTTTACAGTAGGATTGTGAAGCTGAATGTGTTACAAATTAGCATTAATACCTGGGCTGACTGCCATTGTTGCCATAAACAAATATTTTAAGTTCAGATTCTTTTAACCGCTGTGATACATATTTAATTAATTCTTAACGTATGGTGAATGTAATTCTGATAGCAAATGTTGCTGACTCTAGCAATTCTTAAGTAGACTATAATTACTTTAAGCATGCCTCTATCCATGAGGTTTGTGAGAGAAATTCTGGTAGCAGACAGTAAAGCAGTGAAATAATCCTGCTCTATTAACTAGTGCAGCATTGTTAGCTTTAAAACAATCAAAATGTTCTTTCTGGGCAGTGGCGTAGCCAGACCTGACATTTGGCTGGGCCCAGAGCTAATATGGGTGGGCACTAATATATATATATCTATCAAACATATAAACGGCGAGTGACCGACTCACTCGCAAATGCGCAGTACAGACTTCCCTCTCTGTCGCGCCCCCGCGTCAATACGTGATGATGAGGGCAGGACAGAGAGGGAAACTGCGCCGCCGAGGTTGATACCGCTCCCTCCCCCACCCGCCCACCCGAGGTCGCCGCTACCGTTACCCCCCCCCCCCCCCCCCCCACACACACACACCCGGCCCGGGCCCTCTCTCTGCTACTAAAGTTACACATCCATTCGCCGGAACGCAGCACGCACATCAGCTGAGCTGCCGTCGGCCTTCCTTCCCTGCCTGTGTCCCGCCCTCGCTGATGTTACGTCACAGGAGGGCGGGACACAGGCAGAGAAGGAAGGGCCGACGGCAGCTCAGCTGATGTGCGTGCTGCGTTTCGGCGAATGGATGTGTAAGTTTAGTAGTGGAGAGAGAGAGGGCCCAGGCCGGGTGGAGGGATGGCGGCGACTCCGGGGGGGGGGGGGGGGGGGAACGGTAGCGGTGGCGACCTCGCAGGGAGGGGAGGGAAGGAAGGAAAACCCCAATACCAGCCCGTTTTTACGGGCTCAACGGCTAGTATATCTGTCTATAGATAGATAGATAGATATAGATAAATATAGATATATATATAGGCATGAGTAGTGCGCCCTACTTCTAGCATTTTTCCTCTCTCTCCCTCCTTTCATCCAGCATTTCTCCTGTTTCTCTCTCCATCTGACCAACCAAGGTCTCCCCCTTGCTCCCCTTCCTTCTCCCCAACAGCTTGTCTCTCCCCTGCCCTTTTCCATGTCCCCTCTTTCCATTCATCTTTCTCTCTGTACCCTTCTTCTATCCAGCATCCCAACTCTTTCTTTCCATCCAGCATGTCCCCTTTCTCTCTCTCCCTTCCACCAACATCTTCTCTCGCTCTCCACCTTCTGTCCAGTGTCTCCCTCCTTTCATCCATCTCCTCTCTCTTCCTCCTTTCATCCAGTGTCTCCCCTTTTTCTGTCCCCATCCAACATCTTTGATCTCTCTCTCTTCCCCCCCCCCATGCAATATACACCCTGACACACTATCTTCCTCCTCCCCTTCCAAACAAAATATTTTTCCTCCACCCCAGCATCCACGTACCTTAGTTCCCCAGGACCCCAAACGGCTGCTGAGATCAGCTCAACTGCATCCCTTCTACACGCTGCCACTGTGAGCAGCCTCAACAAAAGAAGAAAATGAAGCGCGGGGCTGCAGCAGCCTTCAGGCATGCGCTGTCGGTCTGCCGGTCCTCAGCCTTTGTCGGAACAGGAAATTGACGTCAGCGGGGGCAGAGGACGGCAGAGCCGACAGCGCATGCCTGAAGGCTGATGCGGTCCCGCGCTTCATTTTCTTCTTTTGCTGAGGCTGTTCACAGAGAAGCAGCGGCGGCGGAGGATCATCGCAGCGGCGGTGGAGGATCATCGCAGCGGGAGACTTTCCCGCTTTGGCAGGAGTGCGGAAGATGACCTGCCAAAGTGGGAGTGTCCCGCTGAATGTGGGAGACTTGGCAGGCAGGCAGGCGGGCCTGAGCCAAGATTGGGCGGGCCTGGGCCCACCCAGGCCCACCCGTAGCTACGCCCCTGTTTCTGGGCATTTTGTTAAGGCCTGATATTGAATTGCATTTACCTGGACAGCAGCACCTGCTATCTGGTTAGATGTCATTGACTGGAGCCATCCATTGGTTTTCCAGGGCGCTATCTGCTGGAGCATATGGGGCAGAGCGAAGGCAAAGCAGAAAGTCCAGTAACCAGATAACTATGGGATCGAAATTCAAAATAGTTATAGTTTATTAAAATTTGATATACTGCCATTCACTGTTCCCTCTAAGCTGAGCGGGGGTCCTCCATCTACTCTCCTACCAGTGGGAGGTGCTGTTTCACTATCACGTTTTCAACAGTGAGGGGCAGGCAAACTCTGCAGGACTCCAGGTGACCTGCCTGTCCCTAGAAAGGAAGACAATCAGGGTACAAATTATATTGCAATGATAGAGTGGATTCAAGGATAGGACTTTAAATCAGGCATGGACATTATTTAAAAACACTGTGGAAGCCCAGACCAAATGCATGCCACGTATTAACAAAGGTGGAAAGAAAACCAAACGACAGCCAGCATGGTTAAAATATGAAGTGAAAAAGGCTATTAGAGCCAAAAGAACATCCTTCAAAGAATGGGAAAAGGATCCACATGAAGAAAATAAGAAGCAACATAAGCACTGTCAAGCTACATGCAAAGCATTGATAAAGAAGGCTAAAAGTGAATGTGAAGAAAAACTTGCCACGGAGACAAAATCTCATATTTATTTTTATTTTATGTATTTAGATTTTGCTCACACCTTTTTCAATAGTAGCTCAAGGCGAGTTACATTCAGGTACTCTGGATGGTAACACCAGAAGCAGAAAGCCTGTGAAGGAATCCGTGTGACTGTTAGACCATGAAGGAGCAAAAGGAGCACTCTGGGAGGACAAGGCCATAGAGGAAAGACTGAATGAATTTTTTACTTTGATCTACCTGTACTAGAAATGGTTTTCAAGGGTGACAATGCAGAGGAACGGAAAGAAATATCAGTGAACCTGGAAGACATACTGAGCCAAATCGACTAGTTAAAGAGTGATAAATCACCTGGACTGGTTGGTATACACCCCAGGGTCCTGAAAGAACTCAAACATGAAATTGCTGTTCGGCTGTTAGTGATCTGTAACCTGTCATTAAAATCGTCCATAGTACCTGAAGATTGGAGGGTGGACAATGTAATGCCAATTTTAAAAAGGTTTTCCAGGTGTGATCCGGGAAATTACAAACTGGTAAGCCTGACATCATTGCTGGCAAAATATTGGAAATTATTGTAAAGAATAAAGTTACTGAGCACATAGACAAACACGATTTTTAATGGGTCAGAGTTAGCATGGGTTCAGCCAAGGGACGTCTTGCCTCACCAATTTGCTTCATTTCTTTGAAGGCATGAATAAACATGTAGATAAAGGTGAGCTGGTTGATGTGGAGGGGCATAATCGAACGGGGACAACCACCTGTAAGGGCGCCCATCTCTAAGGATGTCCCGGCAAAGGAGCGGGGAAACCCGTATTATCGAAACAAGATGGGCGTCCATCTTTTGTTTCGATAATACGGTTGAGGACGCCCAAATCTGAACATTTAGGTCAACCTTAGAGATGGTCATCCCTGGTTTTCGGCGATAATGGAAACTGAGGACGCCCATCTCAAAAATGACCAAATCCAAGCCATTTGGTCGTGGGAGGATCCAGCATTCGTAGTGCACTGGTCCCCCTCACATGCCAGGACACCAACCGGGCACCCTAGGGGGCACTGCAATGGACTTAACAAATTGCTCCCAGGTGCATAGCTCCCTTACCTTCGGTGCTGAGCCCCCAACCCCCCCCCCCCAAAAAAAAACCCACTCCCCACAACTACACCACTACCATAGCCCTAAGGGGTGAAGGGGGGCACCTACATGTGGGTACAGATGTTTCGGGTGGGTTTTAAAGGGCTCACATTTACCAGCACAAGTGTAACAGGTAGGGGGGATGGGCCTGGGTCCACCTGCCTGAAGTGCACTGCACCCACTAAAACTGCTTCAGGGACCTGCATACTGCTGTCATGGAGCTGGGTATGACATTTGAGGCTGGCATAGAGGCTGGCAAAAATGTTTTTACATATTTTTAGGGTGGGAGGGGGTTAGTGACCACTGGGGGAGTAAGGGGAGGCTATCCATGATTCCCTCCGGTGGTCATCTGGTCCGTTCGGGCACCTTTTTGAGGCTTGGTCGTGAAAAAAAATGGACCAAGTCGAACAAATGCTCGTCAGGGACGCCCTTCTTTTTTCCATTATCGGCCAAGGATGCTCATCTCTTAAGCACGCCCCAGTCCCACCTTCGCTACACCTCCGACACACCCCATGAGCTTTGGTCGTCCCCGTGATGGACTGCAGTTGAGGGCGCCCAAATTCGGCTTTCGATTATGCCGATTTGGGCGACCCTGGGAGAAGGACGCCCATCTCCTGTTTTGTGTCGGAAGATGGGCGCCCTTCTCTTTCGAAAATGCCCCTGGTAGTGTATCTAGATTTTCAGAAAGCTTTTGACAAAGTTCCTCATGAGAGACTCCTGAGAAAATTAGATAGGAGGTAATGTACTGGTGTGGAGTAGGTTATTGAACAGAAAACAGAGGGTAGGGTTAAATGGCCATTTGTCTCAATAGAAAAGGCTGAATAGTGGAGTGTCACAAGGATCTGTACTGGGACCGGTTCTCTTTAACATATTTATAAATGATCTGGAAATCCGAACGATGAGTGAGGTGATTAAATTTTCAGATGGCACAAAACTATTCAAGATGTTTACTGAAAATTGCGAGTATTGAGAAGATTGAAAACTTTTCTCAAACAAGATAACTTTAGAAAAGTTATTCAGAGTATTGTTACCCCACATTTCAGTTGCTGTAATGGGTTACTGCTTGGTATAAAAAGACTCAGTTACAAGCCTTACAGGTGACACAAAATGCGGTCGCAAGGTTGTTGACGGGAAAATGTAGATCTGAACATATTACTCCCGTTTTTCAAGCGCTACACTGGTTGCCAGTTGCACAAAGAATAAGGCTTTGTCTGATGTTCAAGGCTATGCATAGACTTTTGCCTTTTGTATTGTCATCGAAAATGTATTTGTATCAGCCCAAATGGCCGTTAAGATCTGGCGTACAATGCTTGTTTGAGGTAACACCTTATCACACGATTAAATTGGAGGAGCATAGAAGAATCTTCTATGTTGCGGTTCCAATGCTGTGGAATAAAATCCCACAACGAATTAGAGAAATTAATGTTTTGAGAGATGTTGAGAGAACTTAAGACATTGTTATTTGTTGAAGCATATGGGTGATTTCAGCTTGTTCATATGAGAAGGTATTATCTGTAGTGATGTCTGAATAGAAGATGACAGATATATTACATAGTGGATTGTGTTTATAATTTGTGTATTGAACAATTTGTAATGTGATTTTTATGAAGTAAACGTGTAATCCACCTAGAACAATAGATAGTGTGGAATAATTAAAAAAAAAATATATATATATATATGCGGATTGTGAAAAATTGCAGGAAGACGTTAGGAAACTGGAAGAATGGGCATCCAAATGGCAGATGAACTTAATGTGGACAAATGCAAAGTGATGCACATTTGAAAGAATAAACTGAATCATAGTTATCTGATGCTAGGGTGTATCTTAGGAGTCAGCACTCAAGAAAAGATCTGTGTGTCATTGTAGACAATACTCTGAAATCTTCTGCCCAGTGTGCAGAGGTGGCCAAAGAAGCAAACAGGTTGCTAGGAATTATTAGGAAGGGGATGCAAAGTAATACCAAGAATATTATGTTATAATGCCTCTATATCACTCCATGAGTATTGTGTTAAATTCTGGTCGCTGTATCCCAAAGATATAACGGAATTAGAAAAGGCTCAAAGAACAGCGACCAAAGTGATAAAGGGGATGGAACTCCTCACCTATGAGGAAAGGCTAAAGCGATTAGGGCTGTTCATCTTGGAAAATAGAGGGCTGAGGGGGGATATAATTGAGGTCTATAAAATCCTGAGTGGTGTAGAACGGGAAAAAAGTGAATAGATTTTTCACTCTTTCAAAAAGTACAAAGACTAAGTGGCACTCCGTGAAATTACATGAAAGTACTTTAAAAATAAATAGGAGGATATATTTTTTCACTCAAAGATTAGTTAAGCTATGGAACTCGCTGCCTGAGGATGTGGTAACAGTGGTTAGCGTATCTAGGTTTATATAAGGTATGGACAAGTTCCTAGAGGAAAAGTCCATAGTCTGTTATTGAGATGGACATGAGGGAAGCCATTCCTTGCCCCGGGATTGGTAACATGAGTGGATAACCACCAGAGAGGAGAAAGCTGTAATACCAGAGTTGAGAGTGACGTAGTTGACAGAATGAATGGCGCACCTTCTAGACACACGCAAAGGAGCAGTTTGAATAGACTCTCTTCAGCTTGCTGCATTGAAACTAGAATAAATGGACAAAGGTTGATGTTACCTAGAGGCAAAGGGTGGAATCTAATCACTGAAGTCCTGGGAGAATCAGCAGGGAGGAAGCAGCCAATTACCTCTGCCCATATTCTTTCTGCCAAAAAGAACTTAATCCAATCCCTGGCTAATACCCCCCCCCCCCCCCCCCAATTTGTGCCAGTTGGTCTAACAAGAAAAAAGAAAGCGATGAAGAATCAGCCAAATGGCTGAGTAGCATTATTATCACTATTATTTTTTTTTATTTAGCTCACACCTTTCAAATAGTAACTCAAGGTGAATTAGTCAGGTAGAGTAGATACTTTCTTGTCTGTAGAAGGTTTACTATCTAAGCTTTTAGTTGAAGTAGTGAAGGATTCAGTGACTTGCCCAGTGTCACAAGAAGCATCAGTGGGATTTGAACCCTCCCTTCCCTGGTATTTAGCCTGCTGCTTAAAACCACTAGGGTCCTGCTGAATAACTAGGATTCTCGGTGAAGGTTATTCAAACTTTTCAGCTGTCAAATTGACATCTTTTTAGTTTGCAGTGTCCTGTAATGGATGTGAGAAGCTATTGTACCAGAAAAGATGTTTATTAACATAGTGGAGAAACAGAATGATAGACCATGGAACATTTACAATACAAAAACTAGATGACCGGCACATGGGTGCAAAATGCTGTTGGATGTATTAGTGTTCCACTGTCAATCGGGCGTTAAAGAATGGAAAACAGCATTTGATGCCAGGACTTGTCCTGTTTTTTTGGGAGGATTTAAGGTTAGAAGATTGGAAAATAGTGCTTGATGCTAAGACTCGCCAGCTTTTGTGGGGGATCGCAAATGAAAATTTCTGTTTGATTTGTGATTCTTTTCCCCTTGAGATGGATATTTGCTGAAACATGGTTATTATACCAGCTTATAAGGAATAAGCTATATAAACATTTTGGTGTAACTGACTTTTTATTTGTGTATATGGAGGGAGTAGGGAATACAGCATGAACCATATACAATATAGACACAAGAATCATTTAGAAGTGGGTTCTCCTTTCAACACTGTGGCATCCCCAAGCCTAGCCAGGAGCAGACTTATAGAAATAACACATCCTATTACCTACAGTTTGCGTTTAAAGTCTGCACACCTGTGACTGTACTGTAATCATAGGCGTGGAAATGGTTGATGTTAAAATGAACAGGAAGTTAGCGGAAGGCTCACTGGTGACAGCAACTAGCAGAAGATTGTAGATCAGGGTTTTATTTTTAGGATAAGAATTTGAAAAAAAAGTGAAGCAAATGTTATCTTTTCCATCCTTGGCTCCCCTTTGACTGAAGTTGAAAAATACCACTACTATCCATCACTTTATGTAGGGTATAGATAAGTTGTTTCTTGGTGTCTGCAAATGCTGATTGTATATGTGTTAACAGTAAAATGCTCTTGCAGTTTTCTTAAATTTGCAGGATTATTTTTAAAGATGCTCCATTAGATTTCACATGTCAGTAATGGCTTTCTGTAGAGTGCGTCCTTCTTTATAATGCTTTTGAAGTTGTAACATTTGAGATGAAAACTCGAATAAAGTGGTATGGTAGCTATGCTAGTCCACCTTTAAAAATAATAAATAGAAATAAACCAGAGAAAAGAAAATAAGGTACTACTCTTTTTATTGGACAAACGTAATACATTTTTGGTTAGCTTTCAAAGGTAAACCTAAAACTCTAAACTGTTATCTGTGATGGTGTGTAGATAACATCACATCATGCTTCTAATTTTCTGAAATTTTATTTATTTTGAATTTGGATTTAGCTTACACATTTTTCAGTAGTAGCTCTAGGTAGGTTACATTCAGGTACACTAGAGATTTCCCTGACCCTGGAAGGCTTACAGTTTTACGGGGTCCTTTTGCTAAGCTGCATTAAGAAATGGCCTTAGCACACCATTTTTACTGTGGCCATGAAAAAGGGCTGTTTCTATTTTTTCAATATATAGCTGTGTTGATGTTTGCATTAGCATGCAGCCATTTAAAAAAAATTATTACGGGAGCACTTATCTCCACTTATTTAGGAGATGGTAAGGGCTCCTGCGTTAACTGTGCTAACCAGTTAGCATGCAGTAATGTAGATATGTTAACTGCTTAGTGCAGGAATGCCCACTCTCCATCTCTGACATGCCTCTTCAAAAAAGATTACAAAAAATAACTACTGTGCGCTTAGGGGCCCTTTTACAGAGTGGCGATAAGCCCAACGCGGGCTTACCGCTTGCTGTTTTGGGGCTACCACTGGCTCAGTGCAGCCGCCGACGGTAGTCCTGTCCTGAGCGTGCGCCATTTCAGGGGGAAAAAGAAAACCCCTGGAAATGGCTAGCGCGGTGGTAACAGCGGTAATCAGGCATCGCCATGCGCTGCCTGGTTAGCACTGGAGCCCTCATCGCCTCCTCAGTGGGTGGCGGTAAGGACTCCCCGCTACATGGCTACACTGTGAGAGTTACTTCACCACATGGCCATTTTTGGGGGGGGGGGAGGGGGATTTGCTGGCTGCGGGAAAAAGGGCCCAGGCACGCAGGAAAAACCGCCACCAGCACAGGACCTTTTTTCCCGCAGCTTAGTAAAAGGGTCCCTTAGTGTGCACATATGTCAAAAGTAATGCAGAATGCTTTAGGGCATCCTACATTGTTATTTTTCTAGCGTTTAGCATGCATTAGCGATTGAAGCAGTTTAATAAAAGGAGCAAGGTAATATTGAAGTGGAGGAGAGAGATGCCAACTGGGGGGGGGGGGGGGGGGGGGGTGTGGAGAAAAATACAGGACAACAGTGGACAGTCCAGCAGCTGCTCTCTAATTGGGTCAAATGCTTGGACAGAAAGCCAGGCCTTTTTAATCCAGCTTTACAGTTTTTGAATGAAAGTTCTGCTTGAAGATGTAAGGGGAGAGAGTTCCAAAATGAAGGAGCGCTAAAAAGATAGCACGTTGCCTGGTTGATTCTAATTGAGCAAACTTAGGACCAGGTGGGACCAAATGGTGATCGTTTAAGAAGTGAAGGAGGCAAACTGGCTAATACGGGATAGTAAGAGAGGATAGATACAGAGGGAGGCCAAGTCTGTGGGCTTTAAATGTAAGTATCAATAGTGTTGTTGAATAGGGAACCTATGGAATTTCTGTAGCTATGGAGAAACATGATTGTGATGTTGGGCGTGGCATAATAACTGGATAGCTACATTCTGAAAGAACTGGAGTCTCTTGATGTTAGCCTGTGCCAACCTAGATAAAACTATATTACAATAGTCTAACCTAGTAGTGATAGGATTAATGGATGAAAAATATCAGGACTAAAGTAACGGCGAATAGCTCTAAATTGACAAAGGATGAAATTTAATGTGGACAAATGCAAAGTGATGCACCTTGGGAAGAATAATCTGAATCATAGTTACCTGATGATGGGTTGGGGTCCAACTTAGGAGTCAGCACTCAAGAAAAGAATCTAGGTGTCGTTTTAGACAATACACTGAAATCTTCTGCCCAGTGTGTGGCGGCGGCCAAAAAAACAAGCAGGATGCTAGGAATTATTAAGAAAGGGATGCAAAATAAGACCAAGAATATTATAATGCCTCTCTGTCGCTCCATGTTGCTCGCTGCCGGAGGATGTGGTAACAGCAGTTAGAGTATCTAGGTTTTAAAAAGGTTTGGACAAGTTCCTGGAGGAAAAGTCCATAGTCTGTTATTGAGATGAACATGGGAGCATGGAATATTGCTACTAGTTGGGTTTCTGCCAGGTATTGTGACCTGGATTGGCCACTGTTTGAAGTAGGATACTGGGCTACTGACGTAATATGGCTGTTCTTGTGGCTATAGAAGCTGATTTTGCGCACACAAGAAATGTGACGAACAAATGAAAGGTGTGAATCCAGGATAACTCCCAGGTATCAAAATGAATCAACTGAATGGAAAGAAGAACCAAAGAAATTCAGAGGGAGAAGATGGTGCAGAAAGACCACCTGTAAACCAACATACCAAAGTTTTGTCAGTCTGAGATGAGTTTTAAGCAGTCTAAATGATTTCCTTATAAAGAAACATACAACAATAAAGGCAGATGGCCTATCCAGTCTGCCTATCCATGCTATCTACTATCCCTTCCTCTTCCTTAGAGGTTCTGTGTACTTGTCCCAAGCTTGCTTGAATTCAGATACAGTCTTCATCTTTACTACCTTCACCAGGAGTTCGTTCCACGAATTCATCACCCTTTCCATGAAGAAGTATTTCCTCAGGTTACTCCTGAGTCTGTCCCCTTTCAACTTCATCATTCCAGAGCTTCCTTTGAAGAGACTCCCATGCATTTATGCCGTGGAGATATTTAAATGTCTCTGTCTTATCTCCCCTCCCCCTCTTACTGGGATAACCTGCCAATTTGGACCACCCAGATCAGCTTTTTATGCTTCTCAAGTCATTTGATATTGAACTAGATGTGAAATTATTGACTTCAGGTGAGCAGCTAGTTCCATTCCCCCCCTCCCCCCCCCCCAAAATGGTGTGAAACAGTTTAGGTTTTAGCCCACTGTAGTTATGGAGTTCTGGTTTCAGTTTCTCTAAAACTCAGGCCTTTATGTCCCATAGATGGGGAAAAAAATCCAGATTAGCTGAGCCTGTCCCCTGAAGCTGGTTAGTCACCCTGCTTAAATTTAGGCATGGAGTATTTCGAAACAAGTTTGGGAACAGCTTAAAATTAAGCAGATGATGTAGTAATATGGCCATTGGGAATGTTATATTTCAGTCACCCAGAAATAACAGTAGGATGCTTAGTGGAAGACGGCCAGCTCAATGTGAAGTGGGGCTGCTGGCAGGAGCTTATCTGTTCCTTCGACTGAAGTTAGGTATTACTTAATGAAGAGGCCATTTAACCCAGTGCTAAATCATTGACACTGTCCTCCAGGATTTCCTTAGCATTTCATTATCTTTTCACTGTTTACATATCATGGACATCATTCATGATAGATTTTAAAACTTTTGCCTAATAGAGATATTGATGTTTTGTTAGGGGAAAACATTCTTGGCCATGTAGAATTGCTGTTGTAACATGTTATATATTATAATTTTTCATGAGGGAAGAATGAGCAACCAATATACAAAATTAACATTTGCCATTGAAGTCTTTGAAGTTAAGCTCATTCATATCAATTTGTAAATAAGTGAACAAGGCTGACAATTTCAGGATGGATTTTCAGTATACAGGAAAAAGGAAGGTTAGATTCATTAGACTTAGGTTATGGACCAGTCTTACTGTGTTGGAAGGGAATTACTAAACCTTTAGGCAGTATATGCATGATGTACAGCACTCTGGTTCTGGAAGATTTGAATTCATATTCCATCTTAGCATTCTGCATTTTAGCAGAGGAGGGGAGCTGATGGTCCTACTCTGGGGCTATGCATCCCTGCTGCTTTCTCCTTCTTCTTCCTCTTTATTGCCTATGTTAGCTCTGCTCATTTGCTGATGTCACCAGTGGCAGGGTGAAGAAGCAACCAGCTTACAAAGATGGGCACTCCTAAGGGGCAGCAAACCAATGAGGGGGTTTCTTCTTGGGGGACCCCTTGAGGAGCCATGATCCTGGTCATAGGTTGGATGGACCTGGACAAGTTTTTCTTTCTTTCTTTTTTAATTTTCTTCTTAGTGTTAGACCCTTTCCTTTGTAGAACTGCTTAAACTGTAAGGCTAATTGTATCTTTTGTGGGTTGTTCGCAACAGGGCTGTGGGGCTGGTACACCAAATCTTCGACTATGACTCCTCTATTTTTGTACTGTCTGACTCTGACTCCTACTAGGTATAGTAAATCTAAGAGAAATTTAGTACAGTACAGAAACATAGGATATTTCTTTATGTACAAAATTAGCACTACTAGACCACAAAAAATATTTGAATTTTGAAAAGAGAACCTGAACAAAATATTTTTTTTATATAAATTGATAAATTTACCATATATTATAATGTAAGTTTTTTTTAATTTTGAAGTTGGAGTTGATATATTTTTTTACCAACTCCGACTGCACACAAAATTGTTTCCGACTGACTCCACAACCCTGGTTAGCAGTGGATTTAGAATTCAGAATAGATTTTAGCTGCCAGTCCCTTGAGGATGGTTTATTTATTTATTTATTTTTACATTTGTACACCACATTTTCCCACCTATTTGCAGGCTCAATGTGGCTTACATAGTACCGTAAAGGCGTTCGCCAAGTCTGGTTGAGAAACAAATACAAGGTTATGTTGTGGTCGAATGAGGAAGATGGTTGGAGTAGATACTGAGATTTCGGTTATAGTAAGGTTCACAGTAGATATAGACCTACCTCTTAGGCTTGTAAGGCTACTGGTGCATAGCATGTACTTTTATGCAATATGAGGGCAATTTTGTAAACCACTTTTATCTGTGAAATTCTGATTTACATATGTAAATGGGCTCTTATAAAATTAGGTCACACTTAAAAGTATATGTGGTGCAAGCTAGTATATACTTCTACAGTAGATGTGCTCAGGGGCAGAGCAAGGGTGGCATCATGATTTATTTATATATTTTACAGGGGAGGACTGACTATTCTGGGAACCAGGCAGTGCTCGAGGGCCAAGAGGCTCTCCCCCGCCACCACTGCCACAGCACACTACAGCCCCCGAGCCTCAGTGGGCCCTCTCTCTTCTCGTCTGCGGGGACAGGATAGAACAACACTGTTATTCTGGGGGCAATGCTGCTTATTCTCAGGGGGAATTGCTCACTTCAATGCCAGAGCTTCAACCCTCGCTGCCATGCTGGTCACTGATGTCACTGGAAGTCTTCGTAAAAGTAATTTTTAACATAGCGTGGCTTTTCTGCAATTAGTAGAAGTGCCAAAATATAATTTTTATAGAATGTGTTATCTACGAAAGACGTGACAGGTCTCTCTGAGAAAGGAGGCTCACTTGAGGGGGAATGCAGTTAATTAGAAATGCAGAGTCTGTAAAACATTTTCAGCATCAAACCAACATTTCCAAAGCTAGCTCTGTGTGTTTTTTTTTTCTATACTAATGTAAACCAGATCATGGTTAGTGAATTAATGTACAGCCCAAAGAAGAAAGAATATTTTATGCCGTCACTTACTGCGAATCCTTAATCCCATGTTTCTCCATAGGGAGGACCTTTCAGGGACTGGGGGAAGGGAGCAACACATGTATCTAGTCACACATAAAGACTGCAAGGCCTATCAATCTGCCCCCTTTCCCTATAAACTGCAATATGGCAAATACGTACATCATCTCTGCCTTTTATCCTGCCCTTGTACCCCTCTTATGGATGTTTGTGCTTATCTGATCCAGTACTGTTTAATTTTTTCCAACATCTCTGCTTGGAAACCAGTTTGTGCATTCATCACCACCTTTTTAAAATCCAAGTGAGGATGTTGGGGCTCTAGGGTTGAATGCAGAAATTTATTCATTTATTTATTTTTGTTACATTTGTACCCCGCGCTTTTCCACTCATGGCAGGCTCAATGCGGCTTACATGGGGCAATGGAGGGTTAAGTGACTTGCCCAGAGTCACAAGGAGCTGCCTGTGCCTGAAGTGGGAATCAAACTCAGTTCCTCAGTTCCCCAGGACCAAAGTCCACCACCCTAACCACTAGGTCACTCCTCCAGCTCCGTTGACAACACACTGGAAGCTGAAGGGTACATTGAGCTTTTTGTCACAGGGCCTTAAATTATGATTTATTAGTCTTGTACTGTATTTCCTGAAGGCTTAGTTATGCAGTGCACAAACTAAAGTTTAGACAGAAGGGAACTGCAATCTTAATCGGAAAGAAGAGAAGAGATGAAGCTTATACACAAGTCGTATACTAGAGCTAACAAGAGAAAAATCCATGTCACAGGAATTGCTTAGTATATTTTAGAACTCTGAATTTGAAAACAAATATGATAACCTATTGCTACAGCAGGTGAACAGTAGTAATACCTCTCAATGTTACTGGGGCTATTAATGTATGTGCGATGCTTGTAATTCCCCCCCCCCCCCCTCCAATGTTCCTTTGAAAATGTACTTCTTAGAAGTTCAGCCATGAATGAACATGCACAGTTCAGGCTTCTGCTGGACACCATTCTTTTTTAAATAAACAAGCCAGTTCTGGCTGACACACCACTTCCTCTCATCCTGGCGGGCAGAGCTTAAGAAAGGGTGCCAAATTCAGTGACCAGCAGCTTTTGAGCTGACTTGGGAAAACAACAAGCTGCAAAGACTTGAATCCAGAGTAAACACGGGGAAAGGCCACATTAAACATGATTAAGCAGGCGTGAGTATCTGAGAATGCTTGCTGGACAAAGAGAAGTGGTGAATGTACCAAGAAAAGGAAAGGGTATACTCAATGAAATCAAGTATGCTTAACAAATTAGTGAGCGTGTGGTAGTTACTGACTGAAGGAAAACCAATTTGATGCCTTCAAGAGTAAAGTGATGTGGTAGCTATGTTGGTCCACTTTTAAAGGTAATAAATAGAAATAAACAAAACAGTGAAAAGAAAATAAGATGATACCTTTTTTTATTGGACTAATTTAATACGTTTTTTTATTAGCTTTTGAAGGTGACCCTTCTCCTTCAGATCAGAAATCCTTCGGCAATGTCACTCACAAATATATTGAACAGAATCGGCCCCAACACCGATCTCTGAGGCACTCTGCTACTCACCTTTCCTTCCTCCAAGTGAATTTCATTGACCACCACCCTCTTACGTCTGTCTGTCAACCAGTTTCTAATCCAGTTCACCACTTCAGCCTTTCAAGTTTATTTAAGAGCATTTTATGAGGGACCGTGTCAAATGCTTTGCTGAAATCCAAGTAGATTACATCTAGGTCACATTCTTGATCCAGTTCTCTGGTCGTCTAGTCAAAGAATTCAATCAAATTCATTTGGCATGATTTCCCTTTGGTAAAACCATGTTGTCTCAGATCTTGTAACTCATTGGATTCCAGGAAATTCTCTATCCTTTCCTTCAGCAACTCTTCCATTACTTTTCCAGCAACCGAAGTGATGCTTACTGGCCTGTAGTTTCCCATTTGTTCTCTGTCGTCACTTTTGTGAAGAGGGACAACATTCGCTCTTCTCCAATCCCTCGGAACCTCTCCGGTCTCTAAGGATTTATTTAAGAAATCTTTGAAGACCCGCAAGAATCTCTCTAAGCTCCCTCAGTATCCTGTCCTAAGGCTTAGTCCACCTTCAGTTTTTCAAGCTGTTCATAAACACATTCTTCTGTGAACGGTGCGATATCCAGTTCATTCTTATATGTATCTTTACCAGCCGATCATAGTCCTTCTCCAGGATTTTCTTCCATGAACGCAGAACAGAAGTATTTGTTTAGCATGCTTGCTTTTTCATCATCACTCTCCACATAGCTGTCCACAGCATCTTTCTTTAGTCTCACAAGTCCATTTCTAGCCTTCCTTCTTTCACTAATATACCTAAAAAAAATGTTGTCTCCATTCCTAGTCATTTGTTCTTTTGCCTCTGCTTTTGCTAGACGCATCTCCCTCTTGGCTTCTTTCAGCTTCTCCCAGTATACTTTCCTGAGTTCCTCTCCTTGAGTTTTCCTGTATTTCATGAACCCATCTCTTTTGTCCTTTTCTCAGCCACTTGTTTGTAGAACCATATCTGTTTCCTTTTCTTTTTGTGTTTATTTACTCTCCTCATGTAAAGGTCGGTAGCCATTTTAGTAGCTCCTTTCAGCCTGGACCACTGTCTTTCCACTTTTTGTATCTCTTCCCATCCCCTCAGCTCTTTCTTCAGGTACGTCCCCATTTTGTTAGTCAGTATGTTTGAAATCCGTTATATCAAACCAAACCATTTGATGATCAGTACTGCCCAGGTGGGCACCTACTCTGACATTAGACACAATTTCCCCATTTGTGAGCACCAGATCCAACATTGCTCCTATCCTCTTGGGATCCATCACTATTTGTCTGAGCAGAGCACTTTGAAAGGTGTCCACTATCTCCCTACTTCTTTCCAATTCTGCAGATGGAACTTTCCAGTCCACATCCGGCAAGTTGAAATCACCCAGGAACAGCACCTCCCCCTTTTTCCCAACTTTGGGACATCTACAACCAGATCTTTATCAAGTTGCTCCAATTGTGTTGGAGGTCTGTAGTCATCACCCATGTGGATAGAGGTTCCGTCTTCTCTTTTCAGGGAATACATATTGCTTGTTCCTTTCCCCATATTTCCTGCATTTCAGTTGCTTTAATATTGTTTCTGACATACAGAGCTACTCCTCCACCTTTTCGACCTTCTCTATCCTTCCAGAATAGATTATAGCCCAGTATGTTTGCACCCCATTGATGGGAATCTTGAACTATGTGTCCATGATAGCGACAACATCTAAATCTGCCTTTATCATCAGGACTTGCAGAATATGAACTTTGTTCCTTAGACTGCAAGCTTTTGTGGTCATCGCTTTCCAGCTACATTTCAGTGTTTTATTTCTATTTGTGTCTTCAGGAGAGGGTGTTATTGTGAGTGTGCACTTCAGATATTGTAAGTTGGTGCAACTCTGAGGAATGCAGGATTTCTTTTGCAAACAGAGTCAGCTTTGAGGTTCATGTGGCTGTCATATATCACTAAGCTTGTTTTTCTTTTGTGTGTGTGCAAGCTTAATGCTTAGGGGATTGAAGGAGTAACCTAATGATTAGAGCAACAGGATAGCTTGGTTCAAATTCCATTGATGATCCTTGTGGCCTTGAGCAGGTCACTTTACTCTCTGTTCCCTCAGGTACAAGCATAGGACTGGATTGATTATTTTGGATCAACACACATTATTATTTAATAAATAAGCCTTAGGGTTACCCTTGAAAAGGCATAAGCTGAATAAACGTTAAGTCATGACAGAAAGTTGTATTTTCAAATTGAGCAGACAGACCGGCTTATTATTTTTTAGGCATGTTTTGCATCCAACAATGCTTCCTGCTGTGGAGGGTTAATTCCTCTGTCTGGCGTTGCAAGTAAAATACATAAAGTGCCAGTGGAAGTCCTCAGCTCTCTCAGGCACCTGTTGATAAAGATTGAGTCTGGGCCAGACTGGTGCAGTGTGGTGTGCCAACGGGATTCCCTAGCTCCTAATGAGAAAAAAATCAGACCTGAACCACTGTTTAAGATGGAGAAAATTAAAGGGCCCACTGGCCTGACATGGACCCCTTCCATTGAAGGACACGTGATCTCTCATGGTCCAGTTAACTACCTCTCCCTCCAAATAAGGGTGCCTTTGATCCCTGGTGGTCTATTACATTGCCCTCTCTTCTATCCCTGGCCCTGGTGCAAGGCTCAAATATAGAAAAGTAACCACTTGATGCCCTGCCCCTTATATCGGGTCCCTTCTCATCCCTAGGAGTCTAGGAGAGCGGTGGGGGCAGGAGTGAGTCTCACTTGCTTCTGCCTCAGCACTTACTGGTATAAATATGGCAGTGGATGACACTTAGCAGTAGTCTCACGGACCTACCACAGGGGTCACACTCCCAAATAAGGGAGGGGAGTCTCCAATTTGAGCCAGTGAGTCATTTATTTTTCTCCTGCCACCATTATACAAAACATACTTTGTGAAATGCTGAGAGTATTACGTTTCACATTTTTGCACAGTTTCTCCTTCAAATTACTGAACATTAGGAATCTGGTTCAGTTATATTGATTTGAAAGCAATTTCAGGAGCAGTTTTGCAGGAGAGAATATTGTAATGAGATTTAAGCCGTAGGCAGTGAATTGCATAGCTGAGATGAAACTCTTTTTGTACTCTTAGGAAAATGGGGCAATTTAGACTGTATCATGAGTGAGTGTAATTTGTGTGTTCTTGTTGCTTTCACCTTGGTAAGACTTCAGAAGGAGAAACCATGAAACAGACGTGTATACACCTTTTTTTTATTTCTAACGCTAAAATGCTGATATCCAGATTGTGGTCAGTGGAGGATTGGTAATTCTGTGTATGAAGAGTTGGTCACAAATTGAACTTTTGATTGGTCCCTTGGAGATTGGAAAGAAGAAAAGCAATCGTTCTGGTAGATTTCCCAGCCAAACTGTTGTTACTTGTTAGGGGAACCCCATAGCTCAGCTGGGATCTATGGCACTATGCCAGAAATTAACTTGGGCAGGCTAGATGGGTCTTATGGTTTTTATCCATTGTCATGCTCAGTGTTTATATGTAAATTCAGAAATAGCTTGCTAGCATCAAACTTAAAGCATTCATAAAGGAAAACTTAAAATGTTTGTGTAAGAGGGTTAGTTTCAAAGACCATAAACTAAAGCTGTTTTAAATATGAAACATCATAAAATGTGCCAAATGACAAAATGTCAGTATAGGCAACATGCATAGCAAAAGGCCTGCTGTAGTTCTTATTAGGTGTATGGCTTCTGCAGAGCTCGGAAATTGTTAAATATAAACATTGCACTGTGTGTTACAGGAAAGCATCGAACTAACAACTTATTTCAGGGGTCCTTTTACTTAGTTGCGGTATAATGTGGCCTTAGCATGCCCTTACGTGGAATTTTCCTGCATACTACTACTATTTAACATTTCTAAAGCGCTACTAGGGTTACGCAGCGCTGTACAGTTTAACAGAGAAGGACAGTCCCTGCTCGAGGAGCTTACAATCTAAAGGACAAATGTACAGTCAGTCAAAATAGGACAGCCAAATTGGGGCAGTCTAGATTTCCTGAATAGAGGCATAAAGGTTAGGTGCCGAAGGCGACATTGAATAGGTGGGCTTTGAGCAAAGATTTGAAGATGGGCAGAGAGAGGGCTTGGCAAATGGGCTCAGGAAGTTTATTCCAAGCATAGGGTGAGACGAAGCAGAAAGGGCAGAGCCTGGAGTTGGTGGTGGTGGAGAAGGGTACTGAGAGGAGGGATTTGTCCTGTGAGTGGAGGTTTCGGGTGGGAACGTAAGGGGAGATATGAGGGTAGAGAGGTAATGAGGGGCTGTGGACTGAGTGCATTTGTAGGTCAGAAGGAGAAGCTTGAACTGTATGCGGTGCCTGATCGGAAGCCAGTGAAATGACTTGAGGAGAGTAAAATGGCCGATTTTCTATTTCTCCTATTAATAGCCATCTACTAATGTTGCCGGGCAGACTTTTATGCTCTGTGTCCTGCAAATGACAAGACGGATTTGGATAGGATGGAGTGGGCTTTGACGGCAGCTCCAGGAGTTGGAACATAAGGACAGAGCTGGCCGGACTTCTACGGTCTATGTTCCAGAAACAACAAAGAAAGACCATGATCAAGATTATAATATCACGTTCGTTGTTGATTTAATCTTGCATTGAGAATGTTGGGCAATCCGTTCAGGTCTTTATCTGCTGTCACTGACTGTGTTACTATGTTATGTTGCTATTAGCATGCGGGCATTAAAAAGTATTAGCACATGAGCATTTATGACACCTATTTTGTAGGCATTAAGGCCTCATGTGCTAATCAGTTAGTATACAGTAATGTAGCTGTTATGACTGATTTATGCATAAATGCCTACTGTCCGCACCAGGCTCATCTCCTCCATGATAAAAAATATTCTTTAGCACATAGTTTGGGCGTGCAAAACAGGGCAACTTAGCAAAAGGACCCCTTAGTGAGGGGTGGGAGGGAGATTGTCCGATGTGTACTAGATTTTGAGACTTGTCCTTAGAAATAAAGGTCAACCAACAGGTTGTAAGTAATAAATGTTTCAAATTTTTGGTGTACAGTCATACAAGAAGAACTATTTTTGCATATAGATCAAACGTACATATCAAAGCTTTACATTTTATGCATATAGGGGCCCTTTTACAAAACTGTGTTAAGCACTAAACATGTGGTTTTCTGCCAGGTAATTGCTAGCCCAGAGCTGCGTTAAAGGACTTTCCTGTAATTTAGCAGTTACCAAGCGGTAAAGCAAGTTAAGTGCTTTTTGTGAGGAAGTGTGGCAAGGGCAGAGAATGGATGTGTAAGGCATTTGGCAGTTAACATGCTATACTCACCACGCCCTAACAACAAGTTAATGCTGGACCACTCGCCACCTCCTAAATAGGAGGTACTAAGTGCTTCTGCCTTGATCAGGAGCAGGTACTGTGCATTAATGTGGATGTTAAATGAAAATACTGGGAAAACCCCTAATAGGTGCTGCATTAAATTTGCAGTTTCCACGGGGTAGAGTCCTGAGATAAACCGCATTAATTGAAGATTATACTATGATTCTGTCTCAGTCTTTGCTTGAATGCTAGCAGTTTGTCTGTGTTGCTTTCCTGCTTATAGAATCCTTGTGTAAGTATCTGCAATTTGAACTCTTTGGTCTGTAAACAAGTGATTTAGTCTTCCTCTGGATTCTATTAACTCCCTTTGCACTTTCTTAGACCCTGGTCTTTAAAGTAAAATTTTCTGGTATTCTAATCTGATTTTTTCCAGCATTCTGTTTGAGCCTCTGTCTTAGTCTTTCAGCTTTTTTGATAAAGAACTCTCTAGTTACTGCTTTAAATGTGTCCCAAAGTACTGCATTTGATGCCATACCATTATCATTAACTCTAAGAAATCCCTTTGTAATAAGCTACTGTACAATTTTGTTGTAATTTTTGGTAAACTGTTATTAAGCATTCATCTCTTCTCCTTCCCATCCAACCCTGCATCACTGAGTTTCACCCCTGCTGGAGTATGATCTGAGTTATGTTTCTAGCTATCAGTAGTGAAGACATAGTATGTAGAAAAATATATAATTTGTTCTAGTATACCTTTGAAAAGCTGAATAAAAGGTGTAGTTCCTGTCTCTTGTGTGTTTGTAAGGCATAGCACAGGTTTTGACTGGTGATGTGGGGTTTGGGCTTCTCAGTGCGTTTTTTCTAGCAAAAAAGGTGCCGTTCTCAAATGCCAGGCTACCCTTCAGGGGTGGGGTGATTACTGAGGGACCCACCCTACAATAGCCAGGCCCTCTGCAACCAGTCACAGAATCTATGACAAGGCAGAATTGGTGTGTAGGACCATGGGTCAATTTTTTAGCAGACAATGGAAAAGGTGCCAGTACTCAGTACCCCCAAGTACCCCCTCAAGAAAAGCCCTGGGGCTTCTACTCCTCCAGAAAGAGCTGTTTGTTCAGGGCTGCAGCTCAGTCAGTTCTCTCTGCTGGCTGACTGTGGTGCTCATGTATCTTATGAGCCTGACTGGTTCAGCTGGGGCCAGCCAAGAAGAGCTTGAGTGTTTTTTTTTCCTTGACTCTGTTTGCTCCCTGCTGGATCATTGCATTTCCTTGCAGATCATTCCATATCTTGTCTTCTTGTTCAAGTTCCCAGATTGCTTATCTTGCCAAGTTCCTGCTTTTGCTAATGTTTCCAGTGTAGCCTTGTGTTCCTGTTTCCTGATGTATACTGTTAAACTAGCCTGTGCACAGCTCTGTGGACTCTGGTTTTCTTCTTACTGGTGATGGTGTTTCCCCCAGTAACATAACTCCCCAGAGGGAAACCATTCTAAGTGTCAACTAGAGGGTCCCTGACAATTTCTCTCCATATACCTGACAGTCTTTGATGGTCTCTCCGTAGTATGTGCATTACCCAGGAACAAACATTACAGTAGGTTTCCCTCTCTCTAGGATCACCAGTACCTTTGCCAAAACTGCTGATGATACCTTTAGATCTCTAATGAAATATGCTTCTACTACTACTACTACTATTTAGCATTTCTATAACGCTACAAAGCGTACGCAGCGCTGCACAAACATAGAAGAAAGACAGTCCCTGCTCAAAGAGCTTACAATCTAATAGACAAAAAATAAAGTAAGCCAATCAAATCAATTAATGTGTAGAGGAAAGAGGAGAGGAGGGTAGGTGGGGCGAGTGGTTACAAGTCAAAAGCAATGTTAAAGAGGTGGGCTTTCAATCTAGATTTAAAGATGGTCAAGGATGGGGCAAGATGTAGGGGCTCAGAAAGTCTATTCCAGGCATAGGGCGCAGCAAGACAGAAGGAGCGAAGTCTGGAGTTGGCAGTAGTGGAGAAGGGAACAGATAAGAAGGATTTATCCATGGAGCGGAGTGCACGGGAAGGGGTGTAGGGAAGGACGAGTGTGGAGAGATACTGGGGAGCAGCAGAGTGAGTACATTTATAGGTTAGCTTCACCAGGAGCATAAATACTAGCATGAATGGCCTTTGATAGAGACAATTATTTCTTTACAAAAATATATCCACCTGACTCCTTCTTGAGATCTCAGACCTCTGGATTCAGAGGCACTTGCAAGAGTATAACAGCTTCCCTCATCTTACAGCTAGTCGTTCCCAGTGCTAATTTTATTTTGTTGTATTGCATTTTATAAAGTAAACTCCCATCCTTGGTCTGCAGATGGGCTTCTTGCACTAACAGTTCTTCAACTTGTAAATATCACATTTTAAATAACAGCTGCCTCTTCCATGGAGAAATGAAGCTTTTAACATTAAGCAATACAATTTTATACATTGAAAATGCAATTTACCATACGTTTTGAAGCGCCCCACCCCCGCTCAAGTGACAGTTTTCTAATCCAGGCACCCGTCTTCCCCACAGTGCAGAAAAGGGTGTTATGCAGAAGTTAATCCACACAGCAAACATTGGTGCACAATCACATATTGACATAAATAATAAGACTTGGTTGTTCTACCACAATGCAGAGAAGTACACAGAAGACTTTAAGGTGAGTACAATGTGAGAAACTTACTGACATGTCTGAATAGGTGTGGAAGGGTTAGTTGAGAGAATTTACTACCTTTTTTTTCTGCAAGGATAACAAGTGCCTGCAACTTGAATGACAAAACAGAAGATGACAGCTCTGCGTACAGGTCTAAGTAGAAAAAAAACCTATCTGTTCTTGAGCTGGAGTGGTGATATGCGCATAAATATCAGTCGTTCATAAAAAATGTATGTGCAAGACATTTTTGTGAGGCTGATATTTTTCTGTGGGATAACATTCTAGCAAATGCACAGATGTGAGCTGATACCTTTGGTTTTGCTTGGACATGCAGACAGTGCTAGCTGCCTTTGGTGCAGAACCTCGTGTGCATACGTCTAGCAGGCTTTCCCTGATTCACTTACAAGTTCTGCATGCTTTGTGCATATAATTGAAGAGCACGTTTCCAAAATTCACTCAGTCCATTTTTTGTCAGTGTTTAGTTATGTGATTATTTTTGTTTATCAAGGCAAGGTTCATTTACTGTAGCTTATTCCTGTGCCAAAACCACTAAGTCCATGCCTGAATGGAGCATGCTAAGGCTGATATTGTGATTGTCACAGTCATGTAACTAGTCAATGTCCTGGAAATTTGGTAGAAAGACAGGGGAAGCTTGTGTGTGCTGTAAGCAGGTGGAGAAGAAGGCTGAACATGTAAAAGAAACTGTAGAGATTTGAAAGAAAGGAGAGGATGACCAGCAAACTGCAGCATACTGCTACAATGGGAGAGTGCTGTCGAAAGCAGAAAATGGAAGGCTGTACTCTGTTATGAATGTAGTAGCTCTTCATGTCTTGTTCTGATTTACATAGATTTGGCGAGAGGCAGGGAGTGTGGTGGTGACACAGGATGGGAAGACCTCTCTTTCCAAATCATCCCAATCTGATGAAGTGGGATCAGGGTGTATAACAGTGTCAGAAGAAATATGTGACTAGGTGTGGGTATGTCCACAGAAGTCCAAGGAATAGGGAAGGGACATAAGCGAACCAAGACACCGATATATTCCAAAAAGGTTGCAATTAAATTATTGCAGCACAGACAGACTCGACAGTACAAATACCGTGATGGAGTTTGCACTTCTGTAACGGCTTTGTTTGAGCTCAGTATTTTCTTAGTAACCACAAATGGTTGCAAATATATGTACCTATATCAGATATATTGACTCTTAAGGCAGGCATCTTGTTGCCAAAACATGGTTCCATGTTGAGTCTGTATGTGCTCTGATATTTATTCAATAAATTAATCATAACCTTTTTGAATGTATTGGTGTCTTGGTTGACCTATGTCCCTTCCCTACTCCTTGGACATCTGTGGACTTGCTTTCATAGGGAATCGTCCTTTTTGTTGTACCTGTAGATGTGGATATGTTCCATTAGCCTGATGGAAGAATCTGCCCTGGAGCACGGGAGTACAGTCGGTTGTGCAGATCTTAATGTTGTGATTGTTTCCATGGCCTCTATACTTAAGCCTTGCTTAAGCCTTGCTACAGTGTTGCTTGAGGTCCAAACAGACATGGAAAATTAGGAAGGGAAAACCCCTTTACAGTGGTTGCTTGGTAGTACTCGGTAAAGACCAGAGCTTGACCCAGATATCAGTTAGTAGTGAAAAGTCAAAGTAAAGCACTGTCAGTTGGAGCCTTGATAAATGGGACCTCACTGTCCCCCGGATTTTATGAGATCACACAAATTTGGTCATAATCCTGAGTTGTGCACACAACTAAATTAGTGAGCCATTAACAGTCAATAATTGGCTGATAAAAATCTTTAGCATTAATTGGCACTAATTTGGAGTTACGCATGCAACTGACTATGATCTTTCTGCTCCGAGAACGGGTGCTGCAGAGGAGATCATAGCTACCTATAGGCAGTGCTTGCGAAAGGATGCTGGCTGTTCCATCTACTTTCACAGTTGCCGCCAGTGTTTAAAAGTACTAGATCAAAGTACTTAAGTAAAATTAAGGATAAATTCATATTTTGATACTTAAGTAAAAAGTATAATGAACAATGCATTACTTTCACTTGAGTAAATTTTAAAAAATGATAGTGCGTAATATAATACTTTTTGAGTAAGAGTAAAAAGTACCGTGATTACAAATTGAAGAAATAGCAGCACGTTTGTGTTTGTTTATTAAATTTGATATACCGCTAATGGCAGTTGTATCACAGCAGTGAACACAGTAAATTAACATCAATTAAAATTAAAATCAAACGCTTACCAAAATAAAAGGAACACTGATCGAGAACTTATGGCACAAGTTGCCAGTGGAAATATCCAAATGACGGCCAACAACAAAGCATGAGCTGGAAGTCATTTCAGCCAGGAACGGGATTATTACATGTGAATAATTTGTGAAGCTTGCCCACTCCATGCCTGAGCGATGCCAACTTGTCCACAAGAGTAAAAATTGTCCAATCAAGAATATAATAAATAAAGCATAAACAGTCCTTTTTAGGGCAAATTTTAAAATCAAATGCAAAACTTATGTAGATATTAAATATATAGTGGTTACAATAAGGCAACTCAGTTAACAATAATATGGAAATTAAAAATAGCAATCAGTGATATGTTCTATGCTTATAATTAAGGCTATAGGGATGCCAACAGTAGTGTATACTGCAAGTGATGATATATAATAACCCAGACTGAAAATTGGAACAAAGCATCATGAAATACTCAGTTGCACAGTTTCAACGTTTGTTTTAAAAGGCTAAAACCAGATTTTGACTTAGGCATATTTTCAAAGCACTTTGGGAGGCTAAGTTCCATAGGTTTCTATGGAACTTTGGGAGGCTAAGTGCTTTGAAAATAAGCCTCTTTCAAGTGATGCAGGACTTATGAACATCACTGTATGTTGTGCTGGTTCAGTAAGTAAAGGCTGAAATCTCCCAAATTGCCTAAAGATACTGAAACATATTTTGACAACAGCTGAAACTTGTTTTGAAAAAGACAACTGTCTATCTGGACACCCAGATAATTATTGTCTACCAAATCAATTGCAACCCCTTTAATTGCAAGAGAAAGAGATGGTCTACATGAGCGTTCTGTAATCCAGAGGCAATATACTTGCTGGAATTTAAGGCAATGAATGCAACTAGTGTTAACATTTTTATCCTCTACAATTCAATGCACTTGTTCGCTTTTAGTAACACTAAATTCTGAAAATGGCTGTCACTCATACGGGCGCACTTTTCAGTCTTTATTAAACCACCACAGCTAAAAAGGTGTTCAATGACTTCAGTGGCAGGAAGTGGAGTGTTCATCTGATAAAAAGTTCCTTCAAATCAGGCTAGGCTGCAGTACTACTGATGTCTGACTGGGTGTGCAGGTATTGATCAAGAGAATCTTTGTCTGAAACAGTTGACTTCTTTATAGCAAAGAATGCTGTATCATCATCATTACTATTATCTGCTTTAGAAGTAATCAAATCATGTGAAGATTGATTAGGAACCATATCAAGCAGTTGCCTTGTTCAAAGTGCTCTGCTAGTCCACCCTGTGTGAAACTTGGGATGCAGGATTGCTGCTGCAGTTGCTTCCGAATCCTCAAATAAATAGGAGAAGTGTTGTTTAATTGCATTTATGAGGGCGGTCACAAGAGGTTTGCAAGCTGTTATTGATGCTTTCTAATCATTGAGTGTCTGACAAAAGCCTGGTAATGGTTGGCAGCATGTAGGCCATGAACTGTCTTCTTTTCTGACTGCAGAATGCTCAAATATGGAGCAACAGGTTTCATTACAGAAACGTAATCAACTAAGAAAGTAAATTCTTACTTGCAGTCAGTTTAGTGCAAACAGCAACAGATCTGTATTCACCATGCTGATAGATCACTCAAACAACACTCAACTGCCAGGTATACAGAGTTCCATCATGTCTGGTTTGGTTTCTTGAGACCTAGTCCAAATGAATCAGTTACTTCATCAGCAGCCAATGGAAATTGTTCATGTTTATTCCAAAGTCCTTGGCATTTGGCAAATGCACTCCAAGATATTTTTTTTGTAGTCCAAATCACTTTCAGCTTTGTCTGCACCAGTAGTAGATACCAGGTTTATGTATGGCAGGCACATCGCTGATGATGAGGAAACTCATAGACATGATTTCTACTGGAGTTGAAAGTTCCACAGACATCCAATGTCTTAACTTCTTTGCCATCTAATTCATCACTTGCATCTTAATCTTCATTATCATCGTTAGACTGTCCAAATACAGAGAAGGCTTACACAAAGTTGGAGCCATTGTCTGTTGTTGTTCTAACAATTTTTCGTCTGATGGCAAACTCCATATGAATGTCTCTAGAACTGGTGCAAGAATGTCAAATGTGTGAACCCTTCAATCTTCTCAAGGCCAGACAAGCAACCTTTCTAAAGACTCTTTATCAATCCAGCGAACAGTCACTCCAGTGTAAGATTTTCCATGGGATGACCCAGCAGTCTGTTGTGGTAGAAAGACATATGTCTGTTCACGAAGAATCAGAATCACAGATTTTCTGCTTCAGAGACCCAACATCACTGTTCTGTTTGGCTGTAGACCACTAACCAGTTCAGCAAATACAGGCAAAATTCCACTATTCTCGTAGGCTGTGTTCCATGAACATAAACATTTAAACATTTAAGACATGATGATCCACTATTATTCGTTTGACAAGGTTTGCATTACCAAAGCTCTGTTCAAGTTTTTGCTGCTTCATACAGTTTCCTGAGGAATCTTATTTTATTTCTTGCTTCCGCTTTCTTGCTTTCAGTGTTAATTTTTCATATGTTGCCACTTGATGAAGATGCAATCTTTGCACATGTTTTTTCAAATTTGATGGTGAATTACAAATGCTCGACATTCAGTGTATTTCGGGGTGCATAATAAGCATATGAGGACAACAGTATTTCCATCTATATTTTTCAATTCAAGCATTGATGTCAAATATGGCCATGGATGTTCCATATTGACCAATGACTCTGAATCGCTCATTATTACCCTGGGGGAGACTATGCAAAAAACAATCAGAAAACTTGAGCAGTCAAACTCTGCATATACAGCAATAATAGAGAAATAGAAATTAAAGCTATCAGATGCAGGGGAGATACATTTCCAAAAGCTGGCATATTCCAATTAATAAACTCAAATTAAAGTTTTTTTTCTACCTTTTGTCTGAACATATTTTTTCCACTTGCCTTGGTTCCAGTGTTCCTTTCCTACTTTGCCCTAGTTATTCCTAACCCTCTTTCCAGGGTCTCCTGTCCATTAACCCCTCTCCCCCCCCCCCCCCCATTTAGCAAGAACGCAACCTGTCCTAGGGGACCACCAGCCATTTGGGTTTTTAGAATACTCTACTAAATATGCATATGAGAGATTTCCATGCCTACTACCTCCATTATAGGCTAATCTCTCTCATTCATATTCAATAAGGGATATCCTGAAAATCCAACTGTCTGGTGGTCCTTCAGAACAGATTTGAAAACCACTGTGCTATGAGAGATTAGGGGTTTTGTGATGTATTTAAGATATTGTTTTACAGAGAAGGTGATGGATGTTGTTTGAAAATGCCATCTTGGAAACCCAGAGTAAATGCATTCCAAGCATTTACAAAGGTGGAAAGAAGAGAAAACAGCCAGCATGGTTAAAAAGTGAAATAAAAGAGGCTATTGGAGCCAAAAGAATGATCTTCAAAGAATGGAAAAAGGATCAAAATGAAGAAAATAAGAAGCAACATTAAACACTGGTAAGTTGGATGCAAAACATTGATAAATAAGGCTAAAAGAGAATATGAAGAGAAACTTGCAGCAGAGGCAAAAACTCACAGTAAGAACTTTTTAAAGTACATCAGAAGCAGAACGCCTACGAGGAAATCTGTGGGACCGTTAGGGAGAGACTGAATGATGTAAGAGATGTACCTGTACTAGAAATGGCTGTTAAGGATAATGATGCGGAGGAACTGAAAGAAATCTCGGTGAACCTGTAAGAAGTACTGAGCCAAATTGACAAATTAAAGAGTAGCATGCATCCAAGGGTATTGAAAGAACTTAGACATGAAATTGATGATCTGCTGTTAGTAATCTGCAACCTGTCGTTAAAATCATCCGTAGTGCCTGAAGATTGAAGGGTTGCCAATGCGCTGATTTTTAAAAAATCACAAACCGGTAAGTGTGACATCTGTGCCAGGTAAAATAGTGTTAACTATTATAAAGAATAAAATTATGGAGCACAGATAAACATGGTTTAATGGGACAGAGTCCGCATGGTTTCAGCCAAGGGAAGTCTTGCCTCAACAATTTGCTTAATTTCTTTGAAGTTATGAATTAACGTGTCGATACAGGTGAGCCAGTTGATGTAGTGTATCTAAATTTTCACAAAGCTTTTGACAAAGTTTCTCATGAGAGGCTCCTGAGAATATTAAGGAGTCATGGAATAGAAGACAATGTTCTGTTGAGGATTAGGAATTGGTTATTGGACAGGGTTTAATGGCCGTTTTTCTCAATGGAGGAGAGTGAATAGTGGAGTGCCATAGTGTACTGGGACCGGAGCTATTTAACATATTTATAAATGATCTGGAAATCAAAACAAGTGAGGTCATTAAATTTGCAGATGACACCAAACTATTCAAGGTTGTTAAAATATATGTGAACTGTGAAAAATTGCAGGAAAACCTTATGAAATTGTAAGACTGGGCATCCAAATGATAGATGAAATTTAATGTGGACAAATGTAAAGTGGTGCAGATTGGGAAGAGCAATTCAAATCGTAGTTAACTGATGCCAGGGTCCACCTTGGGGATCAGCACCCCCAAAACAAAGATCTAGGTGTCGTTGTAGACAATACGCTAAAATCTTCTGCCCAGTGTGTGGCTGCGGCCAAAAAAGTAAACAGGATTCTAGGAATTATTAGGAAAGAGATGGAACTGAGAATACTATAATGCCTCTGTTTCGCTCCATGGTTTCGACTTCACCCATAGTATTTAAAAAAAAGGTATAGCAGAAATAGAAAAGGTTCAAAGAAGAGCGAACAAAATGATAAAGGGGATGGAACTCCTTTCAGGAGGAATGGTAAAGAAGGTAGGGCTCTAAAGCTTGGAAAAAAAGACATCTGAGGGGAGATATGATTGAGGTCTACAAAATCCTGAGTGGTGTAGAACTAGTTGAAGTGATTCGATTTATTTTTTTTTACTCTTTCAAAAAAGTACAGAGACTAGGGGACACTCAATGAAGTTACATAGAAATATTTTTTCACTCAACGAATAGTTCAGCTCTGGAACTCATTGCCATGAGGATGTGGTAAAAGTGGTTAGCTTATCTGGGTTTAAAAAAGATTTGGACAAGCTCCTGGAGGAAAAGTCCATAAGTCTGCTATTGAGATGGACATGGGGAAGCCACTGCTTGCCCTGGGATAGGTAGCATGGAATGTTGGGACTATTTGGGTTTCTTCCAGGCACTTGGTTTGGGCACTGTTGGCAACAGGACACTGGGCTAGATGTACCGTTGGTCTGATCCAGTATGGCCATTCTTATGCTCTTATGATGATTTACCAAAAGAAATTTTCAAATAAAACATAGTACTAAGAGCGTAGTTTGTTAAACTGGCCTATATAAATAATGTCAACATTTTACAGATTTTATTTCTTTACCCTCTATTAGATTTTCATCTTTTTAAAAGTTTGAGTATAGTAATAGCATATTGTAAACTATTACCTCACTGTAAATCAGTCAGTATCATCTATTAGTGAATAAGCTGAATTGTTATCATCACAACTAAATGTACGGTCAGGGTTTCTACTGAAACTACGCAATGTAGAATCTCCATCGTCTTATCCATGCACTTTGCAGTTTCTTACAAAATCTTTGGCCAGACACTCACAATCAGTTTTGGGCTTTAATTCAGACTTTAGCACAGAAGTCAGAGAATATAATTTACTCTACATGTTTATGAGTTTAGGGCCCCTTTTACAAAGGTAAGCTAACATTTTTAGCTTGCGCTAGAAATAAGCGTGTGCTAAACATTAGAAACTCCCATATATTCTTATGGGTGTCTCTAGCGTTTAGCGCATGCTAAAAATGCTAGTGTACCTTTGTAAAAGACTCCCTTAGTGACTAAACATTATAATGGACAGTGAGAATATGAAAATAGAACATATGATATTTTGATAGCAAATTGGAATATATTTTGAAAAAAATACTCAGTTCAAACTGCATTAAAATAAATGTGAAAATAATCTATACCATGCAGTATTCAAAACAGCAGAGATTTAGGGCACACATTTTAGCCAAAATAATAATCTAGAGAGTTAGGGGGGCTGTCACTAGGGTGACGATCTCAGACATTCAGCTCTTTTCATCTTGCACTGCCTATAATTCTAAATGGAGTAGATTACGAATATAAAATACTGAATAGTTAGGGACAAAATCAACTGATCCATGGCAGTTTATATCATATTCAATTAACTGTATTCTTTATCAGTGATTTTATTAGCTCACTTCGAAATATAAAGCTGCTTGGTTACTGTTGTGGTTGAAACAAATCCACTGGAAAGCAGACAGTTTTTTTCTGGACAATTTCCATCAGCTAGACCTAGTATAAGTTCTGATGTAAATATTATTAGAAAGAAGTTAGTGTGAACCAAGTAATTTGACTTTGAGAGTTTCAAGCTGTCGTAGTATTGGACTTGTAACGAAAGGTAGTGCTCACAAGTACACATTCTAAAAACTGCTTGACTTACAAGGAAAGTACATTTAAAATGCTGATAAAATATGCAGACAAATTGTATTTTCCTTGTTCTGTCAACGTTGTCACCAAAACCTCTGTCATTAAAATTGGGAAGCCATTCTATAGCACTGGTTAGTTAACTGATACTGGCACTTTTTGAACGGTAAGCTGCTTTGAGCTTTGTTTTATTACAGGGCCCTTTTACTAAACTGCAGCAAGCACCTTTCTGACCTCATCTGCAACTTTCTCTAATTTAATTCTCTCATGAGTGGAGGAGTAGCCTAGTGGTTAGTGCAGTGGACTTTGATCCTGGGGAACTGAGTTCATTTCCCACTGCAGCTCCTTGTGACTCTGGGCAAGTCACTTAACCCTCCATTGCCCCTGGTACAAACTAAGTACCTGAATATATGTAAACCGCTTTGAATGTAGTTGCAAAATCCTCAGACAGGCGGTATATCAAGTCCCATTTTCCTTTCCCTATTTGAGATTCTACATGGAATGTTGCTACTATTGGAGATTCTAGATGGAATGTTGCTACTATTGAGATTCTGTTGCTACTATTTGAGATTCTACATGGAATGCTGCTATTCCACTAGCAACATTCCATGTAGATGCCAGCCCTTGCAGATCAGGATGTCTGGCTCACAGAAACAGAAGCCTGCGCGGCCGCATTGCTAATCTCAAGGGCAGGCTTCTACATGAAAAGTTGCTAGTGGAGGAGTAGCATGGAATGTTGGGACTATTTGAGTTTCTTCCAGGACTTTGATCCTGGGGAACTGAGTTCATTTCCCACTGCAGCTCCTTGTGACTCTGGGCAAGTCACTTAACCCTCCATTGCCCCTGGCACAAAAAAAATAAGTACCTGAATGTATGTAAACTATTTTGAATGTAGTTGCAAAAACCTCAGAAAGGCAGTATATCATTTCCTTTCCCTTATTTTCTTACTCTTCTTACTTTTATCTTATCTATGCTCCATCTTTGCTTATACTCTAGGCTGTCTATAAAAATGTTTTAGTGTGTATTGTGTTGACATTGTAATGTAGCATTCTATGCCATACTTTGTATTTTTGTTTGAATATTTTTACTGCTGTAATTGTCTATTGCTTGTGTTTGACTTATTCTTGCTGTACACCCCCTTCAGTGAATTCCTTCAAAAAGGCGGTAAATGCATCCTAATAAGTAAGCACTAATGCGTGCTTACTGCAGGTTAAAAAGCACTACCGTGGGGCACGCTTAAGCATCCCGCAGTAGTTTCAGGATTGGCACATGCTTCCCACGAGCTAAAACATAGAATTCCTTTTTTTTTAGCGTTGGGATGTGTTCGGGGGTGAAGAGTAGGCATGTTCTGCGCTAATCATTTAGCATAGCTACAATGCTGTGCGCTAACAGATTAACATGTGGTTAGCACATGAGCTCTTACCGCCTAGAAAATAGGTATCGGCGAGTGCTCACACACTAATGGCAATGTACTATTGGGGAAATTAGCATGTGGCTATTAATGGGAATAATGGAAAACGGGGCCATTTTACTACTGTGGTAAAAGTGGCCTCAGTGCGTGAGAAAGACCCGTGCTGGGGATAGCGCTGGCCACATTTTAGCGCAGCTTAGTAAAAGGGCCCTTATGTGTTTTAATGTGTTGACAATTTAAGTAGTATACTACGTAAGTACATTAGTACTTAAGTATTGCCATACTGGGACAGACCGAAGGTCCATCAAGCCCAGCATCCTGTTTCCAACAGTGACCAATCCAGGTCACAATTACTTGCAAGATCCCAAAATGGTACAATACATTTTATGCTGCTTACTCTAGAAATAAACAGTGGATTTCCCCCAAATCCATTTTAGTAATGGTCTATGGACTTTTCCTTTAGGAAGCCATCCAAACCTTTTTTAAACCCCGCTAAGCTAACGTTTTTTTACTGTGTTCTCTGGCAGTGAATTCCAGAGTTTAATTACATGTTGAGTGAAGAAATATTTTCTCTGATTCATTTTAAATTTACTACTTTGTAGCTTCATTGCATGCCCCCTAGTCCTAGTATTTTTGGAAAGAGTAAATGAGCAATTCTCATCTACCTGTTCCACTCCACTCATTATTTTATAGACCTCTATCATATCTCCCCTCAACTGTCTTTTTACCAAGCTGAAGAGCCCTAGCCACTTTAGCATTTCCTCATAGGGAAGTTGGCCCATCCCCCTTTATCATTTTCATCTCCCTTCTCTGTATCTTTTCTAATTCCACTATATCTTTTTTGAGATGTGGTGACCAGAATTGAACACAATATTCGAGGTGCGGACACACCATGGAGTGATACAAAGGCATTATAACATCCTCATTTTTGTTTTCCATTCCTTTCCTAATAATACCTAACATTCTATTTGCTTTCTTAGCCACCACTGCCGCACACTGAGCAGAGGGTTTCAACTTATCAACGATGATGCCTAGATCCCTTTCCTTGTCATTGACTCCTAATGTGAAACCTTGCATGATGTAGATATAATCTGGGTTCCTCTTTCCCACATGCATCACTTTGCACTTGCTCACATTAAATTTCATCTGTCATTTAGATGCCCAGTCTCCTAATCTCATAAGGTACTCTTATAATTTTTGACAGTCCTCTTATGATTTAACAACTTTGAATAACATTGTGTCATCAGCAAATGTAATTACCTCATTGGTTACTCCCATCTCAAGATCATTTATAAATATGTTAAAAAGCAGTGGTCCTAGCACAGACCCCTGGGGAACCCCACTATCTACCCTTCTCCATTGAGAATACTGACCATTTAACCCTACTCTGTTTTCTATCTTTTAACCAGTTTTTAATCCACAATAGGACACTACCTCCTATCCCATGACTCTCCAATTTCCTCTGGAGTCTTTCATGAGGTACTTTGTCAAACGCCTTTTGAAAATCCAGATACATGATATCAACCGGCTCACCTTTATCCACATGTTTGCTCACCCCTTCCAAGAAATGTAATAGATTGGTGAGGCAAGATTTCCCTTCACTAAATCTATGTTGTCTTTGTCTCATTAATTTGTGATTTGGATTTTCTCTGTAATTTTGTTCTTTATAATAATATGTATTATTTTTATATTTTTATTGCTGTAATTGGCTGTTAGCTATGTTCAAGTTATTCTTCCTGTATCCTGCTTTGGTGAAGCTTTTCAAAAAGGCAGTATATAAATCCTACTACCACTGAGGCACCCAAATGTCCATATTTGTAGTCTTAGCCGTTTGGATAAATTCTGTATTAAGTAAGAGTTGGAGAGCGTCAGGGCCGCCGAGAGGCTGGGCCGGGCCCGGGACAAGGCCGCCTCCATCCCCGCCCCCTGGGCCCTGCCCCCACTGCCACCCCCCCAGGTTGTCGTCGCCCCCCCCCCCCCCTGAGGGGGGCCCAGCGCCACAGTCCCACCCACCTCCGCCACCGGGCCGGGCCCCTTCCACCCAAACCCCCGCCAGCAGAAGTGCTGTCTTCTGACTCCGGCGTGCGCGGCCCACACAGACGCGCTCCTCTCAGCTGATCTTCGCTGTACTCTGCAGGGTTTCTGTGCGTCTGACGTGCAGGACGTCAGACACACAGAAACCCTGCAGAGTACAGCGAAGATCAGCTGAGAGGAGCGCGTCTGTGTGGGCCGCGCACGCCGGAGTCAGAATAGAAGACAGCACTTCTGCTGGTGGGGTTCGGGTGGAAGGGGCCCGGTGGTGGGTGGGACTGTGGCGCTGGGCCCCGGGAATTTTGTCCCCCCTGTCCCCCCCTCTTGGCGGCCCTGGAGAGCGTTAACTTAATTACTTTTTGTGTTAATAGAATTTGTATGAGTAACTTAGTTTTCGCACATGATTGCCTCAAGCATACTAGTTGTCCTTTGTGAAAGTTGACTTCAAGCACTGTTTTTCCTTTCACTGCCTGGCTGTCATAGTATGGGCACTGAAACCTCCTATAACACTGCATGTTTTTACAGTGATTTGTTAGGACAGATTTGTAATGGCTGTGTTGAACAATGAGCTGTGAGTGTATCTGACGGTCCTTGAATTACTATAGTTTATTCAACCTCAAGAGTCCTTGGCATCTAGCGTTTCATCTTAATTAACAAAAACTCCAGTTCTGACTTAATGCCTTGAAATGGCAAAACAAAGGGCTACTTGGGAAGGGCTGTTTCCTATGATCCTGCTTCAGCACTTGCGCTCCAGCCTTTTTCTGAAAGTACAAATCACTTTAGCAGAGGAGTAGGGGCAGCAGTCCATGGACTGTTTTCCTTGTCTGGTTGCTGTGGGGATATTCAGCCTTCCATGAAACTCTCATCTCCAGGGAAACCGAAATCTTTGCAGCTGTCTTAACCTCCTTGACATTAAACGTATCACTCTGACAACCCTTTGCGGTCTTCAGAGGCTTGTGATTATGACTTGTGAAGATATGTAAACATGCTTCAAAACTTATTTTCCACATAATGCATTCTTACATTTTTGATGGATGCTTGTGAGCACAAATTATTATCTTTGTCTTGCTACCGTGGTTGATAGGTTTTATAAGAGAAATGTGTGTTGAGTAATTCAGTCAGAAATGAAAAAAAAAGCTTACTGTACTGGTTCCCAAACTGTGGGTTGAGACCCCAAACGGTCACATCAGCAGTGAAAGGGTCAAAGAAACTGGGCTGCTCATGGTTCTGCTGCCTCTGGACCTCCACTGTGAACTGTGCAAAGGGCCTGCCTCTCTCCCTATTTATGAACGTCATGCTGGACTGGAAACCCATGCAGCATACTGGGGTCCGTGAGCATATATACTGGCAAACAGTGTCCTACTGCCCTATGATGACTGCTGCTGCAGTTGCCATCATGGTCACCACCATCACCATCACCGTTCCTGCTGATTCATGCTTTGAATGGGGAGGGGAGGAGAGTGGAAATCCATTTTCTTTTCGTTGTCATCTCAGGCCACGCGAATTCATTAAGCATTAAAATGGGGTCGGATTGGATAAGAGTATTACTTTCAGGTATTACAATTATTACCAAAACTCTATTGCACAGATTGAAATAGTGAATTTTCCGAATTGAATTGGCTGTCAGAAAATTGCTTTCACGGAAAGTACCTGCAGGATTCTGTAACCTGCTTGATTTCTACCAGATTTAGGGAATTAATTACTGGGCGCATGTTTTGAGCAGGATTGAAAACCGACACTTGCAAATAGTACTCAGAAGTAGAAATCTGTGCAAATTTGTAATATTAATGACTCACTGTCCTTAAAGGTCATTATTATTGGTTCCTTAGCTTTGTATTCTTACTTGTCTAAAGAGGACACAAAATTATTACACATTTTGTTAGTAGTAGCAAAGAAAACCGTTCTTTTAAATTGGAATAATAATTCCTTTTTGAATGTACATATTTGGAGGCATACTATATTGCAAATACAGACAAACTTGAAAGCATTATTAATGTCTCTAAAATTTAGTTAAGTTTGGAGGTGTGGTAGCCGTGTTAGTCCACTCTTAAAGGTTATCAATAGAAATCAAACAAAATAAAACATGGAAAAGAAAATAAGATGATACCTTTTTTATTGGACATAACTTAATACATTTCTTGATTAGCTTTCGAAGGTTGCCCTTCTTCGCCGGATCGGAAACCTTCGAAAGCTAATCAAGAAATGTATTAAGTTATGTCCAATAAAAAAGGTATCATCTTATTTTCTTTTCCATGTTTTATTTTGATTGATTTCTATTGATAACCGTTAAGTTTGGATAAATATATGTCTAGAAATCCTAAATGGTAGCACTCTTACCTGTCTACTCATGTACAAGTTTTTGTTCTGTGACACTGTGATTAAATTATAACATCAAGCATGTGTATTATTTTATAAAAATTCTTCCAATAAAATTTCATGGATTAAAAAAAAATGTATCCATGCATGTTATTTCACCTGCAGAACAAAATCAGATTCAAAAGCCCATGGGTCTGTTGTTCCCATGACAATTTTCAAAGAGAACATATGCAAGTTTTCTCACTTCCCTAAGATAGGGGTGGGGAACCTGTGTCCTGTAGGTTTTTGGTGCTCTGTGCAAACGTTGAGGACTCCTTGAAGAGGTTACAGTTTTGAGTGAGGGAACATCTAGTTATAGAGATCAAATTACAGATGAAATATCGTAGCTTATTGTTAAAAAGATATTTTACCCTCCAGAAGGGATGTACCACCCTGTTTCAGAGCTACATGCTGACTACTACTACTACTTAACATTTCTAAAGCACTACCAGGGTTACGCAGCGCTGTACAATTTTAAACGAGGAAGGACAGTCCCTGCTCAAAAGAGCTTACAATCTAAAAGACAAGTATGCAGTCAATCAAATGGGGCAGTGTAGGTTTCCTGAAAAGAGGTATGTGGTTATGTGCCGAAAGCTACAGTGAAGAGGTGGGCTTTGAGTAAGGATTTGAAGATGGGCAGGGAGGGCGCATGGCGTATGGGCTTGGGAAGTTTATTCCAAGCATAGGGCGAGGCAGAAGGGGCGGAGTCTGGAGTTGGCGGAGAAGGGTACTGATAGGGGGGATTTGTCCTGTGAGCAGAGGTTACGGGTAGGAATGTACGGGGAAATGAGGGTAGAGAGGTAATGAGGGGCTGCAGATCGAGTGCATTTGTAGGTTAGTAGGAGAAGCTTGAACTGTATACGGTATCTGATCGGGAGCCAGTGAAGTGATTTGAGGAGAGGGGTGATGTGAGTATATCGGTCCATACGGAAGATAAGATGCGCGGCGGAATTCTGGACGGATTGAAGGGGGGATAGATGGTTAAGTGGGAGGCCGGTGAGTAGTAGGTTGCAATAGTCAAGGCGAGAGGTAACGAGTGAGTGGATGAGGGTTCGGGTGGTCTGTTCAGAGAGAAACGGGTGAATTTTGCTAATATTGTAGAGAAAGAAGTGACAGGTCTTGGCCCTCTGCTGGATATGGGCAGAGAAGGAGAGGGAGGAGTCGAAGATGACTCCGAGGTTGCGGGCAGATGAGACGGGGACGATGACGGTGTTGTCAACAGAAATGGAGAGTGGAGGAAGAGGAGAAGAGAGTTTGGGTGGAAAGACAATGAGCTTGGTCTTTGCCATGTTCAGTTTCAGATGACGGTTGGACAACCAGGCAGCGATGTCTGATAGGCAAGCCGATACTTTGACTGAGGAACCTTTCTGACAATTGTAGTCAGGTTCAGTGGCGTAGCTAGGATTGAATAGGCCCTGGGCGGAAAAATTGAGATGGGCCCCATATAACACCACCACTACCAGGGCAGATGCACAAAGATGCACATTACTTAAAACTAACATATTGTGATTAATAAATTCAGAAAACATACTTTTTTCTACCTTTGTCTCAGCATTGCTTTGGTTCTGGTGTCTCTCTTCTGCTTTTCTCAGTTTTTTTCATAACTCTCTCCTCTGTTTCTTGTCCTTTTGACATTTCTTCTCTTTCTGTGGCCAGCATTCATCTTTTTTTTGTATCCCCTATCTGTCCTGTCCAGCGTCTGCCCTCTGTGTCCCTGTCCCTATCCTCCTGCCATGTTCAGCATCTCTCCTCTGTCCCTTTCTCTCTGTTTATGTAGAGTTTTGCCCCTTTGTCCCCCTGTCCCTGTTCCTTCCTTGGCTGCCATCTCTTTTGTGTCCCTGTTTCCTTCATGGCCACCATTTCTCTTCCTTTTCTCTTGTACCCCCCACAACCTCTTCCTCCCTCTGTTGGTCCATCATCCTTACCTCTCCCCTCTGGTCCAGTCTCTATCTCTTCTCCCCTCATGTCCAGTATCTACCCCATTTCCCCCCTCCTTATGTCTCTCTCTCTCTCTCTCTGCCCCCCTCACTTCCTGTGGGTAGGATATATCAGAGGAAAAGCCCTGCTGGCCAGTGTAGCAGCTTTCAGGCTGTTTCTGCTGCAATCCTCTCTGCAGCGTGTGAAGGCTTGGCGGGGGAGGGGGCGATGCCAGACCCAGGCACGAGGTGGGGGGGGGGGGGGGGGGGGAATCGGGTGCATAAAACTTCAGGCAGCTCCTACTGTTTGGTGGCCCTGGGAATTTTGCCAGGCTCACTCAGTGGTAGCTATGTCCCTGG
The DNA here is from genome assembly GCF_901765095.1 of Microcaecilia unicolor. Lineage (NCBI taxonomy): Eukaryota > Metazoa > Chordata > Amphibia > Gymnophiona > Siphonopidae > Microcaecilia > Microcaecilia unicolor. Next base: position 71,311,771 of record NC_044036.1, on the reverse strand, counting down.
TTAGGTCAATGTGTTGTCTTAGTTCTTGTCAGAGTTTGACTAGGAGACTTCACTAAGCTGATTTGCAAAACATATTTTGCCAGGAGAGGGAAAAACATTTTTGTTTGTAGTTCTGGTTCATAGTTAAGAATTCAGATTTTCTGTTATAGTGCTGCACAGAATGATCTGAATCCTTTCCTCTTGTGAAAGAAGATATCCCAGAAATTTAAAGAGATGTCATATAAGAAAGGCACTGAATCACTTTCCACTAGCTGCCCTTCTTCCTATTAATTTCATGGCAAAACTCTCCCCTGCTGTTCTTGACCTTTGCAGCTTAAACATCTTTGTAATAAACTCAGATGCTTCAGTAACATTTGTCTAGGGAAGGGGCTGAAGAGAAACCTAATAAAGCTTCACCTCACACTAAAATGAAGTTAGCAGCTGAATTTAAAGGAGCCTCACTCTTTGGATTGCTCAGAATCCCAGCTATCCTTTTTGCTCCATTTATTTTCTTTGTATTATAGTATTTAATTTCTTACATTTTAAAATGTTATTTTCTTTTGGGGGAGGAGGGGCATGTACACATCTTTTGATAAAGAGGCTGCAAAAAATTCACAGGTTATAGACCATTTTTTGTGAAGTGTAGTTTTAGGAAGCAGATAAGCTCCTGCCTTATTTGCGACCCATAGCTACTTTTCACAAAAAATGTTTTGTGCGTGGCAATGACTAGGAACTTTGTGCATTCCCAGCTATGGCAAAGCATGAAAAATTTGCAATAAAGCACCTCCTTGCATGGTGACCACATCTCTTTAAAGGAGCTGCTGGCCCTTATTCTTGGCCATTTTATGACATCATGTTCTATGAGTGCTGTTTTTTGCTCAAGTGAGTTTAGCATCTGTAACTGATGGTACTACGTCCCTTGTCATATTTCAAGAATTTTCTGCAACCGCTGAGTAGAGGTGAATAAGCTATAAAGCAGGAGATGGTAAACAATAGGTTTAAAAGCGAACAAACCAGGCTTGATAATTTAATCAATATGGACCAAGGGTGGAAGAAGACAGATCCAAATGACCAGCCCAACAAATGAGTAGGGCATTCAAAACAAGTTTATTAGGACCCGACACGGTCTGTGTTTCGGCAAAAAACCTTCTTCAGGGGTCTAAAAACATAAAATTGATTTACCAAATTTATAAGATTAGAAAAGCATAATTAAACAATATTTAAAACAGGTAATAAAACAATAATAAAAATAATAGTACAAACATATAAATATAATATAGACATATGAGGTATTAATAATGACACATAAAACTCTAAAAACTGAATATGAATGTATACATGAATAAGAATCTTAATATAGATATCCTCAAAAATGTGAATATGTTAATGCAGGCACCATATGACAGTGAAAACCAAATCAAAATATGGTATTGACACAATCTGGTAACCGTAATATAACAGAAAGGTACACCTCTGCTTACATGGTATGGTATAATTTAAGCCACAACAAAAAAGGAGGTGTTGTCATTTCTATTCAATTTCATATTTATTCATGAAAAATCACTAAGTTTTGATGCTTTAGTTATTTTATAATATATAATTATTTTTAATGTAATGTTTTATCTTTAATGTCTTGTTTAGGCTGTTCAAGACCCCTGAGGCAGGCCTTTTGGGCCGAAACATGGCCATGTCGGGTCGTTTTTTTATATAAAGCATTTTTATATAATAAAGGACTCTTTTTGGTATCCTCACTTCTTTGTTTCATAACTCATGGTATAATTTAATAAATAGTAATGCCATAACATAATAATCTCATCCTGGAGAATTTGTAAGCAAATTTGAGCACCGGCCCTGGCCTGTAAGTGCTAGTATGAAATGAAAAATAGAAGTGCTAAATAAAGCACAGACAAAAGAACGTTGAAAAACAAAGTAAATCCACCGGGTTGAATGAAACGGGAGAAGCAAAGACCTGCTAACAAAAACACATAGCAGAAAAATATGCCGGCATGAAAAACGAAAGCTGACGCTGAAAGATAGAAAACCACTAGAACAGAAGCAGGAGAAGTACCCGTGAGAAGAGATGAGCGAACCAGAGTGAAAGAAAACTAGACAAGGATCCGGCACTGAACAGGGAAGCCGACATAGAGAAAGCTGCAGGACGCAGCCCCGTGGGGAGAAAAACAGAGAAATACAACATACCTGTATCCACAAAGCGCTCTGTCTCAGTGAAACAGTCAAACAGACTGAGTGAAAACCGCGCCAAATAAAAAGGGGAGGTCAGTAACGTGGAGCAACGTCATAAAAAATGTAAATGACCAAAAAATCAAAAACAACGGGATAAAACTGACCGCTGAAAAAAATATATAATAAAGGATGCTAAAAAACGGTCTGTGCCCCAGCTAACGGTAAAAAGTAAAAATAAAAATAAGCTAAATAGGCTAAAAAAATGCAATGTTACTATAAAGTGGAAAAACGATAAAATGCAGCAATGGGGAGTGAGGCCAAAAGGGCACAGTAAAAAGGGAAAAGGTGAAGGGATAAAAACACGGAAACAAACAATAACATTCTGTCAGATGAACTACAGGCAAAAATGGCGTTATTATAAATAAACTATAACATTGAAAAAACTATTGCTACATCAGCTTGTAAATGAAAGCTCTGTACATAAAAGGAGTTTTCAAATACAAATAGGAAGACAGTCTAATATGAGATCAAGAGGAGCCATTAGGAAGGTAGTCATTTAAAGGACTATACTATTAAGAGGTATGAGTGCAAATTAGGTATGAGCCAGAGGGACCGTTAGTAAAATAGTCATTTAAAGGATTATACTATGCAGAGATATAAGTGCAGTTTTGCAGATATGAGTCAAAAAGACCATTAGTAAGGCAGTTGAACTGATGACCCATCTGTACAGAGATGTGAGTAGTACCTTTAGCGGCTAAGATGGAATAGCTAATAATGGCTCTTAAAAATGTAGCAGTTATGAGCCAAAGAGACCATTCAGTGGCGTAGCCAGACTGCCAATTTTGGATGGGTCTGAACCTAAAGTGGGTGGGCACAAAAGTTTCTCTCTATCCCCCTTCCCCAGCAAAATTTAGTCACACTAATCAGATGCATTTGTCAAATAGGGGTAAAGTGCTGCTTTTCAGTGCATCAGGTTTCAGAAAATTTATTTAAAAGCCTAACACCCTTTTCAATGAGCTTTCAGAGGCCAAAACCTCCTGCCTCAGGTCAGCATAACGCTGTTATGGTATCCTCTCCTGACCTAAGGAAGGAAGTATTGGTCTCTGAAACTTTATTAACACAGGTACCATATTACTTTATCCTAAATTAAAATAAAATTTTCTTTACCTTTGTTGTATGGCCATTTACTTTTTCTCATTGTGTTGCTCCCAGTCTCTAGATTCTACTTTCCTTCGTCTTTCTCTTGCCAGGGTTTCCTGTCCATTCACCACCTATGGCTTTTCATCTTTTCCTCACCCTTGTTCTCCACATGCCCCTTCCTCTTATTCTCCAGTCTTTCCCTACTCTGTCCTCTCCCTCTTTCCATCCAGCAGCTCCCCCTTTCTTTTGCATCCAGCGTCTCCTTTTTCTCCCTACCCTTCCATCCAGTGTCTTCCCTCTTTCTCTCCTCATCCTTCCACCCATCTACCCTCTCTCCTGATCCTTCCATCTAGTGTCTCTATCTCTCTACCCTTTTCTGTTCAGTCTCCCCTCTCTCTCTCTCCACATCCTTCCAGTCTCTCCCCTTTCTCTCTGCATCCTTCCATCCATCACCCCTCTTTCTCTCCCTATCCTCCCATGTCCAGCGGCTCTCTCCCTTCCTCCTCTCCCTCCCATGTCCCAACGGCTCTCTCCCTTCTCTCCAGTCCCTTCTTCCTCTGCCTCCCATTTCCCAGCGGCTCTCTCCCTTCCCTCCAGTTCCTTCTTCCTCTCCCTCCCATGTCCCAACGGCTCTCTCCCTTCCCTCCAGTCCCTTCTTCCTCTCCCTCCCATGTCCAGCAGCTCTCTCCCTTTCCTCCAGTCCCTTCTTCCTCTCCCTCCCATGTCCCAGCAACTCTCTCCCTTCCCTCCAGCCCCTTCCTCCTCTCCCTCCCATGTCCAAGCAGCTCTCTCCCTTCCCTCCAGTCCCTTCTTCCTCTCCCTCCCATATCCAGTAGCTCTCTCCCTTCCTTCCAGTCCCTTCTTCCTCTCCCTCCCATGTCCCAGCAACTCTCTCCCTTCCCTCCAGTCCCTTCCTCCTCTCCCTCCCATGTCCCAGCAGCTCAGCCATTTTTCCTCCAGGTCCGCATCCTTCGCGCTGTCTCTATCCCTTTTGTCCCACGGAGGCAGCGCTTCCTTCCTGCCCTGTCTTCTCCCCAAACTCCGCTGCATCGGTCTCTCCCTGCAAGTGGAATCCTCCTTCGCCGGTCGCACTGCGCTGCCATGCACATGCAGCTTCGCTCCTCCCCCTGCCGCGTTCATCCGGCCTAAACAGAAAAGTGCATCACAGAGGGCCAGATAGACGCGGCAGGGGGAGGAGCGAAGCTGCATGTGCATGGCAGCGCAGTGCGACCGGCGAAGGAGGATTCCACTTGCAGGGAGAGACCGATGCAGCGGAGCTTCGGGAGAAGACAGGGCAGGAAGGAAGCGCTGCCTCCGTGGGACAAAAGGGATAGAGACAGCAATGCGGATGGGTGGGCCTGGAGGGAAAATGGGTGGGCCTGGGCCCGTCCAGGCCCACCCGTGGCTACGCCCCTGAGACCATTACTAAGGCAGTTGGACTAATGACCTGTCTATACAGAGATGTGAGTAGGTCATGAGAAAATACATATTGTACAGGTATGTTGTATTTCTCTTTTTTTCTTCCCACGGGGCTGTGTCCTTCAGCTTTCTCTACGTCGGCTTCCCTGTTCGGTGCTGGCTCCTTGTCTAGTTTTCTTTCACTCTGGTTCGCTCATCCCCTTTTTCATGCCAGCATATTTTTCTACTATGTGTTTTTGTTAGCGGGTCTTTGCCTCTCCCGTTTCATTCAGCCCGGTGGATTTACTTTGTTTTTCAGCGTTCTTTTGTCTGTGCTTTTTTTTAGCACTTCTACTTTTCGTTTGAGTTGTGCCAAAGTTCACATTACCCGGTATGCCATTTATTTATTTATTAATCTATATTTTTTCATTTCATACTAGCACTTACAGGCCGGGGCCGGTGCTCAAATTTGCTTACAAATTTATACCATACTGTATAATAGAGCCTACCATGTCAGCAGAGGTGTACCTTTCTGTTATATTACGGTTACCAGATTGTGTCAATACCATATTTTGATTTGGTTTTTACTTTCATATAGTGCCTGCATTAACATATTCACATTTCGAGGATAGCTATATTTAGATTCTTATTCATGTATACACTCATACTCAGTTTTTAGAGTTTTGTGTGTCATTATTAATACCTCATGTGTCTATATTATATTTATATGTTTTTACTATTATTTTTATTATTGTTTTATTATCTGTTTTAAATATTGTTTAATTATGCTTTTCTAATCTTTTTTTTTTTTTTTTTTATTTGTAATTTTAATGAATTTTACAAGATACACTTGTACAGAAAAGGAGTATTATCATATCATACAAGAAAATATTTTATAAAGAAAATCTATTAAATGATAATTACTGCTAAAGTCCACAATTATAGGCAAGGCACAATTCAAAAATTGGTTAACATAGGAAAAAATGAGTAGAACATGTTCCCACTTATCCTATCACGGAGTAGATACTAATGGAGGAAGCACAAGAGAGTTTACGGCTGGTTCTTGTCTGGAGTCCAGGAATTTTGCTAACTGATCACTCTCAAAGAAAACATATTTAATTGATTGAAATTTAACAACACATTTGCAAGGAAAATTAAGCCAGAAAATTCCCACCTGTGACAATACACGATCACGAAGTTTCAAAAAAGACTGACGTCTTTTCTGAGTTTGTCTAGCAATATCAGGAAATACTTTGACTTTGCAATTCAGAAAGACTTCATGTCTATGTTTAAAGAAAGTTTTCAAGATCCAGTCCCGATCCGGCTGTAGAACAAAGTCTATTATTAATGTAGCAGGTTGTACTCCACATAGTTCATCTTCAATTGTTTGTGATAAATTCAAATTTAGCTCCTCAAATGGGGTTTCCATAGATGGTATTATGCGCTCACTTGGTTTCTTAACATAGGGAGCCAAATAATAAATCCTTGCTACAGGTGGAAACAATTGTTCAGTAATTTTTAATACTTCAGAAAGATATCTTTTGAATGTTATTAAAGGAGCCACTGATGCTTTTCTAATCTTATAAATTTTGTAGATCAATTTTATGTTTTTAGACCCTTGAAGAAGGCTTTTTGCTGAAACGCGGACCATGTCAGGTCCTAATAAACTTGTTTTGAATGTCCTCATTTGTTGGGCTGGTCATTTGGATTTGGTTTTCTTCCACCCTTTGTCCGTATTACTTGTGTTTTTTGTGGAAGGCGTGGACCTCCTTTTTTTTTCCTGGTTCCATTGATAATTTAATGTCATAATTTACATACCAGTTGTAAGATGGCTCCAAATATAATGTGAGCCTCCTATATTTGGGCCAGAAGAGAAAGTAATCTTAGAGTGATCTATTTTAATAATATTGCTTTGTGCTGCATAAGAATAGCCATACTGGGTCAGACCAATGGTCCATCTAGCTCAGTATCCTGCTTCCAACAGTGGCCAATCCAGGTTGGGCCTAGCAGAGAGCTGCTCTCTCCTTTCTTTACTGGACATAAGCAGATAAGACTTGCCATATTGGGACAGACTGAAGGTTCATCAAGCCCAGCATCCTGTTTCCAACAGTGGCCAATCAAGTACAAGTACCTGGCAGGATCTCAAAACAATACAATACATTTTATGCTCCTTATCCTAGAAATAAGTGGTGGTTTCCCCAAGTCCATTTTAATAATGGCTTATGGACTTTTCTTTTAGGAAGCTATCCAAACCTTTTTAAAATCCCACTAACCTAACTGCTTTTACCACATTCTTTGGCAACGAATTCCAGAGTTTAATTAAGCTTTAAGTGAAGAAATATTTTCTCAGATTTGTTTTAAATTTACTACTTTGTAGCTTCATTGCTTGCCCATAGCACTAGTATTTTTGGAAAGAGTAAACAAGCGATTCACGTCTACCCATTCCATACCACTCATTGTTTTATAGAACTCTATCATATCTTATCATATCTCTCCTCAGCCGTCTTTTTCTCCAAGCTGAAGAGCCCTAGCCGCTTTAGCCTTTCATCATAGGGAAGTCGTCCCATCCCCTTTATCATTTTTGTTGCCCTTCTCTGTACCTTGTCTAATTCCACTATATCTTTTTTGAGGTGTGGTGACCAGAATTGCACACAGTATTCGAGGTGCGGTCGCACCATGGAGCGATACAAAGGCATGATAACGTCCTCGTTTTTGTTTTCCATTCCTTTCCTAATAATACCTAACATTTTTTTTGCTTTCTTAGCTGCCGTCGCATACTGAGCAGAGGGTTTCAACATAACATATCAACGATGACGCCTAGTATAGACAGTGTTCACAGCTCCTGAGGGAAAGAAACTCCCTGCTGACTCTCAACAGTAACACCTATCCGCTGGACTCAGAGGGACACACGCACCAGGTTCCAGAAGGTGCTGCAGACTGTGATTCCAGCCACAGATCATGACTGTAATTTCTGGATTAGGTGGGGTGCTGTAAAATGAGATCGGGAGACAAGAGATAGAATAGACTGAATTCACCTCTCCTGAAAAGAAGTACTGCCATTTGTTTCTCCTGTGCTGGTCCTTTGGCTTTTTGATGATTGATATTTTAAGTGTGTTGTACACTTGCAGCTTTGTTTTTGTAAAACAAGTCAATATCTGTCTCTCTTCATGATATGTAATTGCTATTGACATTTTGAATGAAGTTGTGGCTCATAGTTTCAAAGAATGCAGTATTCTTTTATGGTGAAAATAGCTAACATCCCAGCTGGTCATAAGAATTTGCACCAAGTTAGGGTAGATAATAGTTTTCTTGTACATACTTACAGAGAACGATGTCACACAATCACTTCAGAGGAAAGTATGTGGGGAAAACCAAATGCCTAGCAGTTTTTCAGAGGAGCTTTTGTGAAGCCTCCATTGGGATTCAGCATAGTAACTTAGATAGACTTGAGCAATTTGTCATTCACAGAAAATACATATTTCTTCATATTAATATAAAAATCAGTATTGCTCTGTTTATTCCCAGATGAAATAGATTGAGAGGCATTTGTTTTGAGCTTGAAACACTTCCCCAGTGCCTTTTATGCTGTAGTGTATGGTGTCTGTCTCCTGAAAAGGAGAGAATTATTTTGACATTAAAATCTATTTTCTCCATAAATTCTTTTGGATGCTACAGTTAATGCTACTCAGCTTCCTTATTCTCTGAGAATCTCTGTGTTTTGTTATAAGGGCAATTCTATAACGGGTGTCTCCAATTAGATGCCCGGAGGTTGTGTGGTAGAAGCCTATTTTGTAATGAACATTAAGGGGGGAATTCTATATATGCCACAAAAAAATGCACGCTTAGCACTATTCTGTAAACTTCGCCTAGAGTTAGGTACATCTGTCCCCGCGACTAAAATTTAGGTGTGGCCATTTACATCAACTAAAACCTGGTCTAAATACCCATGCCAGTTTAGGCATGGATCAGGCATATTCTATAACACTGTGGGTAAATTATAGGAATGCCCATGGCCACACCCCTTTTTGAGATCCACATTTTAGAATTGACGCACAGCACTTTACAGAATACATTTAGAAAGTTGCATGTGTAAATTCTAATTAGTGCCGATAATTGCTTGTTATCGCCCAATTAGCACCGATTGGCTTGCTAATTAAGTTACACAAGCAATTTGGCCATTCTGCCAAATTTGTGTACGTAACTTTAGTTGCCATAAATGTAATTCCTCCCTAAGCGCCTACTTTCTGTTATAGAGTACTAATATAATCAGGTATTAACACGTAGGTGCTTTCACTTATAGCAGCCATAGAGCTGGTACTAAGTGCAACAGGGACTGTAAGTTACGTGCAGAAGTGGGAATCCCACCTATCTCCTGTCTCTGTATATGCCTCCTTGCAAATATGGGCTATTTGATTCTGTTGCTGCTGTGATTTCTGATGTTGTGATTTTACAGGATGTAGGTTGTTTTTTTGTAATGCCATTGTTTGTTCTTTTGTGATTCTATTTTTATTATATATGTGATTTGTTCCTTGCTCAGAATTTTTACGATAATGTGGGTTATAAATACATTTTATTATTATTATTATGTGAGTTAAGTGGGTGTTTTTAGAATAGCGCTTAGGCACCTCACTAGCCTTTTATCATGTAGGTATTCACATATGCATGGAAATGCTAGTATTCTAAACATTTACATGTGTTAACATGCATGTAAATGTAAACACCCAGGTCATAGACTTGCCCTGTAGATGTCATCCTTTGCCATATACCCCACTTCTACTATTAAACATTTATATAACACTATAAGTTGTATGGAGCGCTGCACAGACACTCGGAAGAGAGAGTCCCTGCTCCATTGAGTTTACGGTCTATTGTACAGACAGACATTGAGCTCCTGTAATAGGATCGTGATGTTAGGCCAGAATTTCCCCTCTGTTCACTCTCTCGTTCCACACGTTACAGATGACCAGGTTGTAGCGAAATCTGTGAGAATCTGGATCGAGAATAATGGAGGAAGGGAAGAAAAGAAAGAGTAGGAACAATGGAACTGAAGTTTTCAATGTTTTGGAGTGGGACTGGGGTAGGTCTAGCAGGAAGTGATGGCATGTAGTAAGTGGTGTGTAATGAAATGCCCAGTACTGAGGATAGGGGTCGCTTTAAATAAGCAGAGGACTCCACCCTTCAGAAGCTGCTGTATGAGACACAGCCAATGGGGTACTGGAGTTCCCTGGAGTTTAGTTCTGGGAGTACTTTTGATTCAGTTATAGACCTCCAACACTTGATGACCTAGTCGTATTACTGAAACGATGTACTTGTGCAATAGTAACAACAGTTTCTGAGTAGAAAGACTCCTCTTTTTGTGTTAAAAATCTTATTTTCATTTTTTTTTCATTCTTGTATTTGATACACTGCCTGTCAACAAATCACTCAGTGATTTCATTGTATTTCAGTGAGACAAATTAAGATCTTACCTTCTTAGGCGTTTTCCTAGATTGGGATGTATACACGCCCTGTTTAAAGTATTGTAGCATGCAGGAGAATGCCAATTGGTCTGTTCCACTGAGCTGATGGGGAACTTGCAGGAGGAATTTTGTAGAATACCTACTTATATGAAGCTGTTGGTCTAAGACACTCTTTTGATATCAGACCACCACCTTCCCAAAGGTTTTTATTTATTTTAATTTTATTTTATTTGTATTTTATTTGTTACATTTGTATCCCACATTTTCCCACCTATTTGTAGGCTCAGTGTGGCTTACATAGTACCGGAGAGGCGTTTGCAGACTCCAGTGAGAACAAATACAAAGTGATGTTATGGTACGATAAAATTCATGTGGCATGGCCACATTGGGGAAACGTACATCGGAAGAGTTGAGTATTGTCCATTATGTACTTTAGTTTTGTTGTGTTGCAGGGATCAGGCATTTACGTTGGATTGGTGGGGTATTCCTTTTTGAACAGGATAGTTTTTTGTGATTTCCGGAAGTTTAGGTGGTCATACATCGTTTTCAAGGCTTTTGGTAGTGCGTTCCATAATTGTGTGCTTATGTAGGAAAAGCTGGATGCATAAGTTGATTTGTATTTAAGTCCTTTGCAGCTTGGGTAGTACAGATTTAGGTATGATCGTGTTGATTCTGATGTGTTTCTAGTTGGTAAGTCGATCAAGTCTGTCATGTATCCCGAGGCTTCACCGTAGATAATTTTGTGGACCAGGGTACAGATTTTGAAGGCAATGCATTCTTTGATTGGGAGCCAGTGTAGTTTTTCGCGGAGGGGTTTTGCGCTTTCAAATCGTGTTTTTCCGAATATAAGCCTATATGAGCTGTCTGGAGTTTCTTTAATGTTTGTTCTTTGCATCCTGCATAAATCCCATTGCAGTAGTCTACGTGGCTTACCACCATTGATTGTATCGGGTTTTCTAGATGCCCACAGTGGGTATGTATGAGATCTATTTGCAGGCAATGGAAGCAGTACATGCAGATCAATCTCATGTATCCTCATTGTGGAAATCTTGAAAACCCGACTGGACTGTGGCCCTGTGTTAGGCTAACCTTTGGGAAGGTGGTGGTCTGATATCAAAAGAGTGTCTTAGGGTTGTGGCCTATCAGAACCTCTTCCCAAAGAACAAGGGGTACGCTTCTGCTTTATGCAGCATCTCATGTGAAACACTAATTCAACACATTTCAAGAAATGTTTTTACAGTATTGTTTTTATGATTGATAATGTTTGTTGTAACTCACCCAGAACATTGTGGATTGGCAGGCTGTAAATGTTTTAAATTAATTAATTTTTGATATACCACAATATGCCAAGCAGCAAAGCAGGTTACTTTTAACAAAAAGCCTAGCGAAATAGTAGATTCGGTAAACTGTAACTAACCTTTTTAAAAACCCCAAACAATGAAGAAACCAATAAAGATTTATTCTAACGTGTACAAGTTATGTGGAGAGCAATTGTCGAAGCCATTTCTCTGGGTACAGCAATGCTTTCCCAACGGAAATAGACCTTTATACAATTGCCCACCCTGTATACGGGTAAATATACGTGTAGGTCCTGTACACATTTAGGTTATCTGCATTGTGAGGAAGGTTTCCTGGTGGCAGAGCTGGGAAGGGGTTTGCAATTATCTGCATACCTTTTCGATTCTCTAAAGAATATTCTTGTTTTACCGCAGGAAAAAATATTGCAGATGTACACAGGTACTGTATTTTTCCTGGAATAAATTTTGAAGAGAAATTATGTGAGTACTTTCCCTTTGAAAATCCAGCAAAGCCAATCTAGTGGGCAATTATAAAATTAATACCAGTATTTAGCAGGTTGAGTCAGAATGTTGTTCTGAAGCTCACAAAAACTGTTTCAGGAAATAACCTGAATAAAGAACATTACTCCAGTGTGTGCACGTTTCATTTAGCCTGCCTGCAGACCCCATTATCTCCCCTTTAAAATGATCGCTCTCTGAAAGAGTACGTGGGAACATTTTAAATAAAGCTTTGTGTCTGTTTTGTTCTCCAGGTCACTCTGCATTTGACTCCCATTTCAACAGTGCCTCTTCACGAGAAGCCCGTGGTGTTTATTCTGAACTCCCCACAGCCCTTAATCTGGAAGCTGAAAACAAAGAGGCTTGCTTCAGGGGTCCGAAGATTTTTCTTTGTAAGTACACAGGGTCATCTTATCTTTACCCACACAACATATGGAGTTAATAACATTAACTTTCCAAGCTTGGTAACGCATATTAAAAAGGAGAAATGCTAACGAGAGGTCAGGTTTCAGTGTAAGTCTCCTGGGACCAATTAGGTGGCATGGGAAAGCAGTCGGAGATCATGCCCAATTACTTCTTCCGCCATATAAATAAAACCATTGGTCTTAGAATATCAGTGTTTCAGATATTGTTGAGAGAGTATACGTGCCAGCTTTCCTGATTTTGACTCTTAATCGGCTCTTAGGTTCTGACCTTTCACCCAGTCTCTGTTTTTTTCCGAGCCCCAGCGCTGACCTGCTCCTTGAGCACTCCTGTATCTCCCTTGCTTCTTAAATTGATAAAGACTTAGAACAGATGCTTCCTGCCTGGTCTCATTCTGTACATTCTGACCTTGCTAAACAGCATGAAGTTTCTGAGTAAAGGGGCGGGAAAGGGCAAGAAGCCACAGTTCTAAATGAGAACAGGCTCGGAGGCTCCCACTCCCGTTTTTTTTTTTTTTTTGCTGGGCCACGTAGAGAGTCCATATAAATGTCGGCCTTCTGCTGCCACCAGCCCTGTGGAGGGTAATTCTATAACACAGCACCTGGTGGAAGCCTGTTCTATTTACATTGAGACTGACCCTTCCCTTATCCCACTCTCAGATATCCCCTTTTGTCTTCACCCCCCCTTCCTTTTTCTACCTGGTCACCCCCCCCCCCAAAAAAAGACATAGATATTGTATTGATACAAAATTGGCTGCGGACAGTGCTGCTGAGAAGTGCAGACGAGGTAGTGGGCAGACGAGAAGCCGGAGAAGTTAAATACATAAGTTTCTGTTATGAATCAGCAATTATGTTTTTCAGCATAAATTTCTTACATAAGTTGAAGTGAATAATTTTTAAGACTGGATGATTTGTAATCCACCTCCTTCCCAGATTTAGAAAAACATAAACATTCCATAACTTCCCCTGAGGTTATAACTTTTTTTTTTTATTTTATTTTATTATTTATTCATTTTCATCAAACATTCAAGAAAACATCTTGGTCGGAAAAGAACATAAAGAGTAAAAAAAAAACCATATAACAATAAAGATTAACAATCTATAAAGAAATCATTACTACTCAAGTCCATAAACTGAGAATCCAAGATTCAGGAATACAAGGAGAATCTAGTTAAATTTGAAAATTAACAGGATTAAGCAAGTGCCATTGAGGTGTATTACTTGTTTATTAAGCGTTATCCTTTTTTCTCGAAGTTATAAGAGCTGATGCATGCGTAGGCTCTGTAAACACATATTTCTTTCCATCAAGTCTAACTATACACTTGCAGGGGTATCTTAAAAAAAAGGTACCCCCCAACTGCACTATTCCAGACTTAAGGAGCAAAAATTGTTTCCTCCGTTTCCTTGTCTCCTTAGAGACATCAGGAAATAATAATATCTTATAACCCAAAAAGGGTTTTTCTCTATTACGAAAGAAAAGACGGAAGATCCAACCCTTATCCGGCAGCAAAGCAACGGTAGCGACCAAAGTTGCGGCCGTTGCTAATTCAGAATCAGAAGTCTCAAGCAAAAGAGATACATCTATTGGAGTTTCAGGAATTTGATTCAGTTCTTTTCCTGGGACATAATAAACAGAAGTAAATGGTGGCAAATTCTGGTCTGTTACATTCAAGACATCTCGGAAGTATCTCTTTAACATATCAAGAGGAGGTATTGTCTGTATCTTAGGAAAGTTTACAAATCTTAGGTTATGACTTTTAGTATAATTATCAAATGTTTCCATTTTTTTTCGAAGATTAGCCAAGTCATTTATCATCAAAGGTTGTAATGTTTCCAATTTTGCAATTCTTTGCTCAGCCTTTTCGGCTTTATTGTCCATTTCTTTAGTTTTTCCCTCCAGCTGTCTCAAGTCTTTCTCTAATAAGTTTACTTTTGGGGCAATTTCATTTGCCTGTTTCAGAAAAGTTTGTCCCAAGGCAGAAACCAAATCCCATAGTTTGTCTAAAGTTACCTCTTTTGGTTTAACAATTAATTCTTTAGGCATTTCAAACCTCTCAGATGCCGTCGCATGGATCTCTCTCTGTTCCTCGGTACCTCTCCCCGCATTCCACGGTGGTAGCGTTTCTCCAACTTGAGATGAGAGCGAGTCCTCCACTCGATATTCTTCCGGGTCCCTCTCATCTTCGTTGGGAGACCCGATCGAGTCAACAAGAAAGGAGCTTGCTGCAACCGGTTGGGGAGGCGGAATCCGCATAGCGGGACTAAGGGTGGTTTCCAAACCAGGGGAGACCGAATCTCCTAACATGCCGGACATCACAGCTGGTAACGTCCCGCTTTCAAAAGCAACACTCTGTGGTCGAACGAAGCGGTCAATAGGACCAGGTAAGGAGGGAGTAGATAGCGGGGCTCTGGCTGCTACTCGCCCTCGTCGTTTAGGCATTTTGGAAACAAAAGTAAAGCGCGACTCACAGCGCCTCAATAGACTGCGGCCATCTTGGATCCCGATCTACACAAAACATAAGCCCTTTAACTGTGGGCCCATAGCGGCTACCCGCCATATTACTAGCTAGGCAGCTCTTCCCAGCCACCAGAGTTCAACTCACTCCCCGGACACTGTCCTGCTCTTGTGTAAGCCCCACCATGCTACTAGCTGGAGCCCTATAGGCTGACATAGATTCTTCAATGTCACACAGCTCCAGCCAGTGAACTCTTCCTCTCCCCCCACCCCCCACCATGGGCCTCAGTTGTTGTCACTCAGTTCCACTGTAAGACTCTTACCTTATAAGTCCCCCAAACCTAGCAACCAGTTAGCGTGACTGCTAATTGTGACAACTAGGTTACCTCCTCTCCAACTGCCCCACCTACTACTACTACTACTACTTAACATTTCTAGAGCGCTACTAGGGTTACGCAGCGCTGTACAGTTTAACAACGAGGGACAGTCCCTGCTCAAAGGAGCTTACAATCTAAAGGATGAAATGTCAAGTTGGTGCAGTCTATATTTCTGAATAGAGGTATAGTGGTTAGGAGGCAAAGGCGACATTGAAGAGGTGGGCTTTGAGCAAGGATTTAAAGATGGGCAGGGAGGGGGCCTGGTGTATGGGCTCAGGGAGTTTATTCCAAGCATGGGGTGAGGTGAGGCAGAAAGGGCGGAGCCTGGAGTTGGCGGTGGTGGAGAAGGGTACTGAAAAGAGGGATTTGTCTTGAGAGCGGAGGTTACGGGTAGGAACGTAAGGGGAGATGAGGGAAGAGAGATAAGGAGGGGCTGCAGATTGAGTGCATTTGTAGGTTAGTAGGAGAAGCTTGAACGTATGCGGTACCTGATCGGAAGCCAGTGAAGTGACTTGAGGAGAGGGGTGATATGAGTATATCGGTCCAGGCGGAAGATAAGACGTGCAGCAGAGTTCTGAACGGACTGAAGGGGGGATAGATGGCTAAGTGGGAGGCCAGTGAGGAGTAGGTTGCAGTAGTCAAGGCGAGAGGTAATGAGAGAGTGGATGAGAGTTTGGGTGGTGTGCTCAGAGAGGAAAGGGCGAATTTTGCTGATGTTATAGAGGAAGAAGCGACAGGTCTTGGCTATCTGCTGGATATGCGCAGAGAAGGAGAGGGAGGAGTTGAAGGTGACTCTGAGGTTGCGGGCAGATGAGGCGGGGGCGATGACAGTGTTATCAACTGAGATAGAGAGTGGAGGGAGAGGGGAAGTGGGTTTGGGTGGGAAGACAATAAGCTCGGTCTTGGCCATGTTCAGTTTCAGGTGGCAGTTGGACATCCAGGCAGCAATGTCGGATAAGCAGGCCGATACTTTGGCCTGGTTTTCGGCAGTGATGTCTGGTGTGGAGAGATAAAGCTGGGTGTCGTCAGCATAAAGATGGTATTGGAAGCCATGAGATGAGATCAGGGAGCCCAGGGAAGAGGTGTAGATTGAAAAAAGAAGGGGTCCAAGGACAGATCCAGGAGGAACTCCAACAGAGAACGGGATGGGGGTAGAGGAAGAACCATGAGAATGTACTCTGAAGGTATGGTGGGAGAGAGAAGAGGAGAACCAGGAGAGGTTGGACGGTTTCCTAAAGGACAAGTCCATAAACCGCTACTAAACGGACTTGGAAAACTCCAAAATTCCAGGAATAACATGTATAGAATGTTTGTACGTTTGGGAAGCTTGCCAGGTGCCCTTGGCCTGGATTGGCCGCTGTCGTGGACAGGATGCTGGGCTCGATGGACCCTTGGTCTTTTCCCAGTATGGCATTACTTATGTACTTATAGGACAGAGCCCTGGAACCCAAATGATGACAGTGTAGCAAGAAGTAAGTTGTGATTGACAGTGTCGAAAGTGGCGGATAGGTCAAGGAGGATGAGGATGGAGTAGTGACCTTTGGATTTGGCAAGGAACAGGTCATTGCAGACTTTAGACAGTGCCGTTTCTGTCGAGTGTAGGGGGCGAAATTTGGATTGAAGTGGATCGAGGATGGCATGAGAGGAGAGAAAATCAAGGCAACGGCTGTGAACGGTGCGTTCAAGTATCTTGGAGAGGAAGGGTAGGAGGGAAACGGGGTGTTAGTTGGAGGGACAGGTAGGATCAAGTGATGGTTTTTTGAGGAGTGGTGTGACTACTGCATGCTTGAAGGTGTCATGGACAGTTGCAGTGGAGAGAGAGAGAGGTTGAGGATATGACAGATGGTTGGGGGGGGGGGGGGTAACAGTAGGAGAGATGGTGTTAAGTAAGTTGGTGGGGATGGGGTCGGAGGGACAGATGGTGCATTTCGAGGAGGAAAGAAGATGGGTGGTTTCCTCTTCGGTGATATCAGGAAACAGAAAAATATTAGACCACCCCTTTAAAACACTTCAAATCAACTCAACTCCTGCCAAATAGGCAGGCAATTGCCTCCAGGTCCAAACAACATCTCCTTCTGAATCTGCTGCCTCCCTCATGTTTGTTTATTCAACACTTGGTATAACACCTTTCTGTAGATACAGTCAAAGCAGTTTACATATACTATTTCTTTTTTTTTTTTTTTTTTTGCAGGTACCTTTCTGTCCCTAATGGGCTCACAATGTAAGGTTATTTATACCTGGGACAATGGAGGGTTAAATGAGTTGCCCAGGGCCACAAGGAACTGTAGTGGGAATCAAACCCAGTTGCCCAGGATCTCAACCCATTGCTCTAACCATTAGGCTGCAGTGGGATTTGAACCCAGTTCCCTAGGTTTTCAATCCACTGTACTAACCATTAGGCTATCCTCTACTCGTTTACTGCCTTCCTACTCACTCTGCCCCTTTGCCCCAGCCCGATCCAACCATTTATTCTGCCTCCATTTTCAAAAAACGCTACCTGGACCCAATCACGTGCTGCCTGCCTCCCTCCCTACACCATTGAGTAATACAGAGGCATTATAATATTCCTGGTCTTTTTTTCCATCCCTTTCCTAATAATTCCTAGCGTCCTGTTTGCTTTTTGGGCTGCCGCCACACACTGGGCAGAAGATCCAAGTACATCGTCAACAATGACACCTAGATCTTTTTCTTGGGTGTTGACTCCTAAGGTGGACCCTAGCATCAAATAACTATGATTTGGATTATTCTCCCCAATGCGCATCATTTTGCATTTGTCCACATTAAATTTAATCTGCCATTTGGATGCCCAGCCTTCCAGTGTTCTAAGGTCTGCCCTCAATTTTTCACAGTCCACATGTGTTTTAACATCTTTGAATAGTTTTGTGTCATCTGCAGCAAATTTATTTAATAACCTCACTTGTTCCGATTTTCAAATGGTCCAGAGCACAGCAATCTACTTACTCACTGGTGCCCATCATTATGATCATGTAATTCCCCTCCTGCAAATGCATCACTGGCTGCCTATAAAGTACCACATAATTCATAAGCTTCTGACTCTGACATTTTAAAACCCTTCACTGCCATGCCCCTTTGTACTTGACATGTTTTATTACTCTCTGTAGACCTGCTTGGACACTTCATTCTTCTATGGCTCATCAGCTTTCTATACCCCCGTTATAACAAGACTTGAATCCACACGCCATTTAGCCTTTTTTGCAGTTGCTCTTTTCCATTGGAACTCTCTGGATATCCGGGCCAAGTTGTCTTATCTCCGTTTTCGCACTATTTTTTTCACCTCAGGCATTCGCAGACTAGCAACAAAAATAAATGCAAGGTAGATCTATCTGTGTTTTATTTGAATGGAGAAAACCAGTTTTCAAAGCAGCTTCTGCAGTTATAAAGTATTCTAGCCGCATAAATAGGCTCCTTGAACGGTCCTCGTTCTCGAGGTGGCAAAAAGTCCAAATGTTCTGCGCTGCATGTAAAAATTTGGGTGCTGGGAAAAATCAGCACAAAGCGCTATTCTATAAAGAGTGCTCTGGGCTGAGGGTGCTTTATAGAATAGCATTTTATGTCAATTCCCATGCCCAACTTACACATGCTGATACCTGGTGTAAATCCTGGTGTGAAACCCTGGAACTCTACATCATTGTGCCTAAATTTTTGGAATGCCCCTGACCCACGCATGCCCCTTCCAATGGCCACGCCCCATTTTCTGTTGTGCGCGAGACAGTTTAGGTGCACAGTGTTATGGCGTGCTGGCTGATCTGCATGGAAATCCAAATTAGTGCCAGTTAATTGATAACAGCTCATTAACTGATTAGTTTCCTTGCAGATTTGGGATTGGAATCCAAATTTGAGTGACTTTTGTAGGTTCTGGGACACTGTACATTTTCAAGCAAAATTGTACCTGCACAAAAAAGCAGGTGTGTGTGGCCTTGTGTACTTTGTACCCCTGGCAGTATTTGAAGAAAAATCAATGCATAGTTCCACTTTGAGAACTGGTCCAAAGCCCTCGAGTAAAGAGTACATATCTGTTGTAGTTATGAACATATCCCTAACTGGGGGGCCCTTTTATCAAGCTGCGATAAAAAGGGTGCTGTGGTAGCGGTGGTGACCGCTTTTACTGCACGCCAGGGCCCTTCTACTGCAGTGGGTAAAAAGCCCCCCAAAACACATGGCCATACAATAAGCTTGCATTTACTGTGTGGCCATGTTGGGGGGGGGACACTTACTGCCACTCATTGAGATGGTGGTAAAGGCTCTCGCACTACCACGGAACTTGCTATGGTGTATTTTTTTTTTAATCCAGCAGTGCTGGAAATGCACACTGCAGGCAGAACTACCGCCAGCGGCTACGTTGGGCCAGCGGTGGTTCTGGGTTGCCACGCGGCAACCTTTTAGTAAAAGGGCCCCTTGGTTTTGGCCAAAGTCTCTGGTATTGAATTGGTTACTGCGCTAGCAAGGCCTAGTGGCCTGCTAAAACAAAACTATTAGCATTAAACTGGGAAGTAATATACAGCATGGTTGAGAAGTAAAGTGTGTGGTCTCTGACCAGAACTAAAATATGAGTGAGCCCAGCTTCCGATAGGTCTGGTACTTGTTTAAGTTTAATAGTTTTTGTTGTGAGATGGGAATGGACAGAACCGGGGCCAAAATGAAATCGTTTGAACTTTGCAGAAAGCTGGAGCACTTCTTATGTTGAAAGATCCAAATGGTGCCTACTATTTGTAAATCATACACTTTTAGCTGGCCAGAATCCTTACTATTTGCTTTGTATAGTAAAACAGGCTTGTTTTAATTTTGAAAGGCATGACATCATATGCTGTGAGGAGCACTTTGCAACAGAGCTGCATTTTCCTGCTGACAGTTAATGTTTTATACGTGAGCCACAAATCTACACATGTGACCATGGCTGGCTCTGTGACAACAGTGTAATGTTTTAAACAGACTTTGTAGTCCAACTATAAATGGACATGGTCACCAGCGAGCAGGTCTGTTGTTGAGCTGTAATAGAGACTAAAACACTGTTTTATGCTTCCAACAAAATCATGTTCTAAGTGGTGGTATCACCTCTTTGCCACAGAATTCAAAGCTTCACCAAAGCAGAACCAGTTCTAGCAAATTTCAACACACACATTTTCCCTAAGTCTATAAAAGTCACCAAAAATTGTGCGCGCAAATTCAGGAGCGAACCCGGCGCACGCAGTTTAATAGAATAGTGAGCCAGATAGTGCCAATAATTGGCTTTTTAATGAACATTTATTGGGGCTAAGATGCGTAAAATGAATCGCAGGACCCGTGCCTAGAATTTCCGCATGGCCCAAAAAAGGGGGCGGGGAAATGGGAGGGTCATGGACGTTTCAGGGCGGATTAGGGGCGTGGTTTTGTGTTATACGCACAATTCGAGAATATGGGTGCTCCGCATGTAAATTTAGACATGGGCACTTGCTCCGCCTTTTCATTGGTGCAGACAGCAGTGCCTAAATTTATGCACAACCTCTCCACTTACGTGTTATCCTATAAACTGCGCTGGACTTTAGACGTGGCTTATAGAATATTGCTTAAGCAGGGTTTTTTTGGCGCTGATGTTTTAGGCGCCATTTATAGAATCTAGCTCATTACACGTGCCCTGATGCTGGTGTAAATGTGTGTGGGTACTCTATGGAGCGATTCTATAAAGTGCGCCAAACATTAAGCACCAAAATGTTGGATGTTAAGCGCAAATTCTTTAATGGGACCTGGGCACCCAGATTTCATTTTAGAGTACTAGCATAAATCACGCCAACATGTAGGTGTATCCACCTATACCATGTCTATGGAAGACGTGACTGCGCATGCCTAAATGCCACACTTTGGTGTCTGAATGACTATATAGAGGCATATTTTCAAAGCACTTTGGGAGGCTAAGTTCCATAGGTTTCTATGGAACTTTGGGAGGCTAAGTGCTTTGAAAATGAGCTTGACTGTTCTATAACACGTGTATGTAATGTGGGAGATACCCATGCCCCATTCATGTAAATGCCCCCTTGCAACTGTGCACTGTGCAAGTTGTGCACCGACTATAGAATGCCACTTTGCGCCCAACTAGCACTTTGACAGAAATACGGTAACATTCACGCATGTAAGTGCTAATATTATTTATTTGTTGCATTTGTATCCCACATTTTCCCACCTTTTTCCAGGCTCAATGTGGCTTACATATTACCGTTAACGGCATTAGCCGATTCCGGTCTGAACAAATACATGGTATGAATGAATACAAGGTGATATTGTAGTAAATAAGGTACATGTATGGTAGGTAAATTATATAATCTGAGTGTTTAGTAAGATACACATATAAATCCAAATTGTTGCCAATTATTGGCAATAAAGGCTCGTTACTTAATTAAAGTGCACACTTAAATTGGGCATGCACTCAAGTTTGTGCACGCCATTTAGGCCCTCAAGTTACAAACTGATGGGGTATGACTTACCTGCATATTTTATAAAATACTCACAAAACATACTACTCTCCCTTTCCCGCCCAGACTACAACCATGAGTATGCCTGTGCTTGATCCATGTTGAAATATGCATGCTTTTTATGCATGTTTATTCATGTTAATACAATTTAACAGAAGCCCCATTATTGTAAAAGTACCATATTTACAATCATGCACATCAGTGTAGGTCAGTAAATCTTGCCCTAAATAATGCATCAGGTGCAATTGAGGGTGATGTGACTTGCATTCCCAAAATTTCTTGGTTCACAGTGCCTAATATATTCACGGTGCCCCTGGGCTACATATTGCCTCTCAGCATTTCTCCCTCACCGCCCACTGCTGCCACCACCACCACCGCAGCTTTGAGTCCCACCTTTGCTGGTGGGGATGCCCAAATTCTGCCAGCTAAAGAGATCTGCTGCCCAAGCTCCCACCCCCCTACCCCAGCCACCGCCAACTTCCTTCTCTTAGGCAGCATGGAGAGGCAGTTTGGGCAGCAGACCTCTTCAGTTAGTGGGACTTGGGCATCCCATCACCCATTTTGGAGGGGCCTTAAAATATCCCGTGACTCCAACGTGAATTCACGGTGCTGCACAGTTTGGGAACCATTGCCTTAGGCCACTGGGGTCATCTGTGAATGAAGTAGCAATTGACCCCTTGGCTTCCCTAGTTCTCAGCCTACTGCTGTAACCAAAAGGTTTTCCCAAAGGTAAAGCTTATTTTTCATGTGGTAAAAAGCTTTTATAAAACCAAAGGGCTGTATACACGTGCTGAAAAAAAATAAGAGTTGTGTGGAAACTGAGGCCTTATGTTGATGCTGATTTGTTTTGAATAGAGGAGTTTTTTGTTACTTTTGTACCCCATGCTTTCCCACTCATGGCAGGCTCAATGTGGCTTACATGGGGCATTGGAGGGTTAAGTGACTTGCCCAGAGTCACAAGGAGCTGCCTGTGCCTGAAGTGGGAATTGAACTCAGTTCCTCAGGACCAAAGTCCACCACCCTAACCACTAGGCCACTCCACCATCCCCATTATGGGCACATCCCTCCACTGAATGCTTCCTTGGAGCACTTAGACACGAGCCTTAGAAATGATATACTGCCTTTCTGTGGGTTTTGCAACTACATTCAAAGTAGGCCTTGAAAATAGGAGATCTACTTCACTGCAAACACTACACCCACAAAACTTGGAAAGACCCTGTGTATGTTGGACCTTTTCGAATTGAGGCCTTGTCAGCTACAGCAGCAAAGTTACAGGACCATACTTCCTGGGTCTATTTGGAAGACATTCGCATCTATCATTGGCCTGATGCTACCGACAGAACCACGGCTGCAGACTCAGAACACCATATCACTGATCCAGCAGTGTCTGGAACCACACAATATTAAGCTCACTGTGATTGGACTCTTGTTTGTTTTTACCTTTGTTTTAGCATTAATTTTATTAGCAAGACTCCACATATGTATTGCCATTCTGGGAAAGACCAAAGGTCCATCGAGCCCAGCATCCTGTTTCCAACAGTGGCCAATCCAGGTCACAAATACTCGGCAAGATCCCCAAAATGTACAAAACAGTTTATACTGCTTATCCCAGAAATAGTGGATTTTCCCCAAGTTCATTTAATAACGGTCTATGGACTTTTCCTTTAGGAAGCCGTCCAAACCTTTTTTAAACTCCGCTAAGCTAACTGCCTTTACCACATTCTCTGGCATGAATTCCAGAGTTTAATTACACGTTGAGTGAAGAAATATTTTCTCCGATTCATTTTAAATTTACTACATTGTAGTAACCAGCGGAGTCAAGGCACGCGGCTGCTCTCTGCACCCTCCAGCAGCGTGCACCCGGGGCGGACCGCCCCCACCGCCCTGCCCTTGGTACGCCATTGGGTTTAGGGGCCCTGTTTACTAAGTAGCATTATAGGTGTGTTAACATTTTTAATCCTCGTTAACCATGTACGTGCCTGCAGTATCCCTATAGGCACCTACATAGTGCGCCTACTAAGTGTAGGTATGCTAAAATCACTAACGCACCTTAGTAAACAGGGCCCTAAATGACTTGCTTAATAATGAGGCATGTAAAGGATGCAACCAATGCTGAATTTCTTTGTGCAAGATGAAGGGAGTTTAGGGCAGTCTATACCATCCACTGCCATGGTACCTGCAGTTAACCTGTCCTTCACCTGGTACCTTGTTTAGAAGGTGGCCTCTGGAAAGAACACAGGCTCAGTGGACATGCAGGAATAGTGGGTAACTGTTTGTGATGGGATTGCTAATAAAATCTTTTCTGTAATCCATTGCAACTCAAAAAATTCAACCCCATATTCCTACCAAACACGCAGCAGCATCTTGCTTAAAGAGGATGGCTGGTATGCACCAGCTAATTTTAGTTTGTGTATAGTGCTCCAAGGGCCAGGTTTAAGAATAAATGCATCTTTGCTCCCAGTGGTTTTTCCAGTGCTCTGTAAGGGAAAATAAAAGCCAATGAAAATGTATCCGAGCAAGATCGTGTGGAAACAGCAGTGTGGCTTCTGTCAGTTCAAAATTTGACCCTTTCAGTCAAATATTTTGCCTGCACATTATTTTCTGTGAAATTAGTTCTCTTTCTAAAGCTGCAGGAAGTGAAACCCTTTGGTTTATTCGACCATGTCTCAGTGGGGTGGGTCTTTCTACATTTATCGGGGGTGAGGGGGGGCACTCTGTTATAGTACACGAACCAGAACATTTAATTTCCTCTTCAGTATTAATACTATTATTAACCTCTGTAGTAATAGAGCAAATGAGAAAACATGAAGAAAAACAGAATCTATTCCTTTTTTCATTAATACTTTTTTGGGGAGGTGTGTATTTGTGTGTTTATCTTTTTCTCTGGGAGCCCTGTTTCTATGTGGTACCAAAGCCACCTGGCTATGACTGTTGCAAACCCATCTCAGAATCCCTGTGGATCCTAGTCATTGCACAACAGCGACACCTAGTGGCCAGATTCAGGGCCCTGGATTGCAGGATCCTGGAAGGAGTCCTACTGTTTGGCATCCAATCTAGAACTGTCATTCTGTAGATGAAAGGGAGATATAAATCAGGGTAAAGAACTCTGTCAAGTTGCAAATAAAGGCTCTGCTATCAAATTCCAATTGCAGGCATAGGACCCAACTTTTCAAAATGATAGAGGGTGCAAAACCCAATGGCAACTACTCCTTGGACACATTAAAGGATTTCGTTCAATATTAGGCGTGCTCAAGCTACAGTTAGGAAGGTTTTACGTATGCTTGCAATAGGGAATGGTAGAAAAGGTTCTCAGAGATGCCAAGTTACCCAGTTCCAAGTGAAGAGTTTGACACAGTTCTGGATTTCTGACCACCTGGAGGAGTGGCCTAGTGGTTAGGGTGGTGGACTTTGGTCCTGGGGAACTGAGGAACTGAGTTCAATTCCTGGCACAGGCAGCTCCTTGTGACTCTGGGCAAGTCACTCAACCCTCCATTGCCTACCACATTGAGCCTGCCACAAGTGGGAAAGCGCAGGGTACAAATGTAACAAAAATAAAAAAATTATGGAACTTGCAAACTGATTACAGTGGGCAGGATCAGGGACTACTGCTCTGGGATGTAAATTCAAAACCAGAACTGGCCAAAAGGTCTCCAGCCTGGAACTGGGTAACTTGGCATCTCTATGTTCTGTTTTAAGTCTTAAATTTCTTTTAATACTAGAGGCATATTTCATTCCAGCTAACTGAATTGTATAGATATTGTAGATCAGTGTATGGCTCAGTTGTAGTCTATGGCACGAACCCAAAGGCTGATGGTCTTTAGCAATTAGAAGTATATGAAAGTGAATACATCCATTTGTCTCAAATTGTTCTTCTATGTAATGGAGTTATCCCACAGACTCCTGAAAATATGTTGTTAAAGACCGTTTTTTTGTAGTCTTGACAGGCTTTTGAAATCTTGACTTCCACTGCTGAAACTGGTTAGAATTAATGGGTTAAAAACTCTCCAGTCTCATACCATGTAATTGTGGTAAGCTGTAATTTCATGGGTAGGACCATGAGCCAGTGAGGTTGTTTGATTTCCAAATTCCATTTTACTGTGTCCTGGAATAGGAGGGAGACCTCATTCACTCCCCAAAGATCACCACAATTTGCATGAGTTTAGGCCTGCAAACACATTTTTATCATTACATGCGTGTACTTTATTATAGTTGATGTTTAAATTGGCTTCTTTAGCTTATTTTCAAAAAGTAATTTTGCATAAAAATGTTCTAATGTACCAGGGTTTCAGGGACATAGTCCTATCCTGGAAAACGAGACCCCACAAAAACTTGCTGAGAGGTAGCTGGCAGGGAGATAGATAAAACTCAAACCAAGCATTCATATGAAACAGTATGGAAAACATTTCTTATGATGTTCCATGTTTTAACCCTAAAACAGGAAAAAAATCCAAAATGTTGGGTTTTTGTTTCCTGCGCTATCAATAGCGTGTTCACTGCTGTTCACGAGTGAGGACTGTTTATCAAGAGATGCACTATGGAAAACGTTATCCTAAAATCCTTCCAATTATACTAGCTAAACCAAAGCCTGCACACCCTTTGTGGTGAGTGCTGAACAGTTTGTGTATTTTCGGCAGTGCTTTTTTTGTAGGAAAAAAGATACCTGTACTCATACAGCGCAACCTTGGGGACGGGGTCATTATCTATGGCTCTGCCTTTAAAGTAGCCACACCCCTTTTACCAGTCATGGAACATATAAAAAGGCATCACTGATAATATTACACCAGTCTCTAGAATACCAATATTAGGAAAACATAACAACAGGATTTTCTACACAGAAACTACATATCAGCAGAATACTGCACCTCAGTCATACAGGGGCATAGCCACAGGTGGGCCTGGGCCACCCACCTTTGTCCCAGACCCACTCAGCAGCATCTGGCCTCACTGGCAAAAGACTGCCCAACATAGATTGCACTCCCTCCTGACTTACTCCTTCTTCCATGGATGTCGCGGCATCCATCTGGCCACCTGAGGGCCTGCGGCGATGATGTAATCCTTAGAAAGCAGCACGGGACCTTGCAGCCACGTTGTGCTGACAGCTCTGCAGTGTGCGACATAGGCTTCCTTTTTCTGTAAGGGTGTCCCGCCTTCACAGAAACAGGAAGTGTGTGTCTTAGGGGCGAGACGCCGCAGATCCATCGGTATGACGCAGCTGAGAGGTCCCACGCTGCCTTCTAAAGATTGCATTGTTGCTGCATCGTTGGGTGTATTCGTGGGTAGTAATCATGGGTAAGGAGCTGTTGGCGGTTACAGGGAGAGAGCTGCTGTAGGGGGCAGGAAGACTTTAAAGAGAGTGCCAGAGAGCAAGAAGGGGAAAATGGGGAATAAGGACACCGATGAGGATAGAAAAATAGAAGATATGCTGGATTGGGGTGAGGAATAAGGACACAGAGGAGGACAGAAAATAGAGGAGATGCTGGATTAGGGGTTGGGGATATAGTGAAGGAATGCTCGACACGAGAGAAGGAATTGTGTGGGGGAGGAATGGACACAGGGAGCTACAGGACATAGAGAGGGCATGCTGGTTATGAAGGAAGGAATGGTGGAAGATTTTGGATACCCAGAATGAATGCTCACAAATGTTGCTGTTAGGTGCTTAAATGCTATTTAGCATACCCCTCTGAACATACCCCGAATATATATATATTCGGTGACATGTTCAGAGGGGTATGCTAAGTAGCATTTAAGCACCTAACTGCAGATATTCAGCGGGAGATGACCGATGATCTCACAGTGTATATCCCGGTTAATGGCTAGCCGATTAGGCATGGATATTCAGCGCTTAACTGGCTATGTTAAGTGGTCAAAATAGGCCGTTTAAATAACAGGCCCATGTTTGTCTACAAAAAAGATAACCGGTTAGTGTTGAATGTCAGCATAGCTGGTTAACCTTTTAGCAGCTAAAATAAAGATATGGCCCGGCATTGAATATCTGGATTTAATGCCGGCAGCAGACAAAAACATGCTGCCTGCTGTTGGCCACTTATCAGGTTCAGTGTGTCTTTAAACTTGAAAAGAGACAAGATCTTTTTGCTGCTCTGCTGGTGATTCAGTAAAAAGCAAACACAAGCATTGTTAGGAATCAGTTTTGCTTCCTTTTGTAAGACTTGGCTTCATGTGCCCAGAGCTGGCAATTTCTGGATCAGCACCTGGAACCTGATACGTTTCTCCTTCAGGTGGCCTATGCTCTTTTCTGCTTTGGAAAAAATGTAGTTGAAATGTTCTGGTTCTTCACCACCAAACCACAGGCAGCGCTCTGCCTCGCATGAGTCCTTGGATGGCTGACAAAACTCGCTGAAAAACAAGTGCGATTTGTTTTTCATTGCTTGGTATTTAACAGGAAGTCAAGAGACTGAACGTCCAATCACTTGTTAAATGGACCCAGATGTGAGGGAGCCTCCCGCCCGCTTTTGATAGGACGTGCATGCAAGGTACAGAGCATATGCAGTTCCAGAGTAGAAATGAAAAAACATCCACAAACAATAACCTTTCAGAATGAATTCCTGGACCCTCTCTTTCTTGTAGGCAAATGTATATTTAATTGAAAGGAATTGCAGAACAGGAAATTTGCTTTTAACTGATTAACTCTTCCCGTTTGCAAAGCTGCCCACATTTACTACTTGAAGAATACATTTATGGGTTGTTTAATAAAAGCAATGAGCAAAAATCCATATTTGGTTTGCCAATAATTTTTTTATGGATGCCTCCTATTTTAAAAAATATAATAAATATAAGGTTTGTACAATGTGCTGTGCCTTTATTTGACAGGATTCATAAACTAATAATAATTTGAATATTAATGATCTGTGGAAATCGAGCTGTCAGTCTTAAAATATTTTATCTACCTTGTAATGAATAAATGAATACAGATGTTTTTGTAACTAGCTGAAGAGAAGAATCGTTAGCAGAAGGCTTTACTTTCTAAGTATTTTTTTTTTACTTTTTTTTCCAGTAGGAAGAAATCAAATTCATATATTTGTTTTGCTGTGTGTTGGTTGGCTGCAGAGTTCAGTTGTCCCTTAATAAAAATAGCAATAAATGCTTCACACCCCTCCTGCGATATGGAGGTAATCTTATGGAAGCTTTTCCGCACACACCCTCCATATTCTATATTTGCGTCTAAAGTTGCGTGCATGACTTAATTGGTTAACAAGCCAATTGGTGCCGATAATTAACCACTAACAAGCAATTATTGGCACTAATTGGCACTAAATAGAATTTATGCGCACATCTTTCTAAGCATATTCTGTATAAAGTGATGCACGTAATTTTTAATGCATGGATCTCAAAGGGGGTGTGGCCATGGGAGGGGCATGGGCGGGTCATGGACATTCCTAAAACTTATGCACACTATTATAAAGTTAGTCACGGGCATTTACACCAGGTTTTAGTTGGCGTAAATGGTTGTGCCTAAATGTTAGTCACGGGAACAGGCGCTATCTGGCTCATTTTCGAAAGAAAAGGGCGTCCAAAAAGCGACAGAAAAGGTACATGGGTGTTCCCGTGAAAGAAGATCGCCCAAATCCAATAATCGAAACAGGGCCTTAAGGGCGTCCTCAGCGCGAGGACGCTCATCTATGGTCGTCCCCACAGGGGGCGTGTTAGGGGCGGTGTTACGAGATGGGCGCCACCAGCATATAACGGCAAGCGAAATGGTTTCGCATGGGTCGGAACATGGGCGTCCTTAGTTAGACCTGAAATAAAAGCGATCAGGGTAAGGGGAAAGTCATCTTTAGACCCATTAGCGATTTTGTGCAGTTGGAGAGTGGCGAGAGCGTTGTTGAGAGAGAAAGCTGAGTTTGTTGAGTACCTGTTACCTTTGTCTGTGTGCCGTAGTCGGAACATTTTCACCCTCACCTGCCTCATTTGTGTTTTACCTTTTTAGCTTTCCCTACCCCTTCTAGCCCCCAAACCCAGACACCACTACTCCTTCCTCTATTTCCCCCATCCCCTCTCCCTATCCCTCTCCAATCACTGTCCCCAAGTTCATAATTCATTCCCTTTCCTGTTTGTAGTCTCTGTTTGTCTCTTTGTCCTGTGTACTGCTGCAGCCTGTTTGTGAAGACTGTCGTTTGCTGCTTG
Source organism: Microcaecilia unicolor (assembly GCF_901765095.1). Classification (NCBI taxonomy): domain Eukaryota; kingdom Metazoa; phylum Chordata; class Amphibia; order Gymnophiona; family Siphonopidae; genus Microcaecilia; species Microcaecilia unicolor. Next base: position 71,281,955 of record NC_044036.1, on the reverse strand, counting down.
GAGAGTGAATGGCTAGAGGGTGTGGCAGGAGAGTTTGTAGTGGGTCAGAGAGTGCTTGCAGTGTGGCTCTGCTGTGTGTGACTGCATTGTTTGTCAGTGGTGGGAGAGTGAGTGGCAGCTTCTGTTTGTTGCTGCTGTGTTTCACCAAGTTGGTAGGAAGAGGTGAGCACTGGTGGCACTGCATTACACCTGTAGTGTGGGCAAATGGAGGCACAAAATGCACAGGTGGCTTACATGTTGGAGGAAGAGGGGAGGCACCACAGGAGGTACTCACGCCCCAGAGTTTTCAGGCCCCGTAGCAGTTTCCTAGACCTCACTGACCTGCAGTGTCTCACTAGGTACCGCTTTGATAGGGCTGCCATTCAGCACCTTTGTGGCCAGCTCAAACCCCTCCTTCAGTCCAGGACCCGTAGGAACAACCCCATCCCTGTGCACCTAAAGATCACTGCTTCTCTATCTTTTCTGGCCACTGGGAGTTTCCAGTCTGTGAACACGGGTCTCACCCAGGCTTCCATTTCTAACTGCCTCACCCAGTTCCTTGATGCCTTCCTTACTCACACCTCTGAGTACATCACCTTCCAAACCACCCCCCAGGCCCTGCAGAACAACATGACTGACTTCTACGCCGTAGCTTGCTTCCCCTCGGTCATAGGCGCCATTGACTGCACACATGTCGCACTCAGACACCCCCCCCCCCCCCCGGGCACAAGAGGCCACTTACAGGAACAGGAAAGCATTCCACTCACTCAATATGCAAGTTGTGTGTGACTCCCAGGGGGAGATTCTAGATGTGTGTGCCCGATACCCAGGTTCCACCCATGATGCCTATATATTACAGCACTCAGGAATCTTCTGCAGGTTTGAGCGAGGGGAGATCACCGGCAGATGGCTCCTAGGTAAGGGCAGCATGGATCTGGCCAAACTATACCTCCTCCACCGGGCAACCCTCAGCACTGTCTCCCTCCAGCTCACTCCAGAACCTACTATTCCCCCCCCCCCCCCACCTCCACAAGGTACCCGCTCCAAACAATGCACACTCATCTTTCTCATCCTGCTTCTCCCCAAGGGTGACAGAGGCTACCCACAGCGGAGTTGGCTCATGACCCCCATAGTGCATCCACAAACAGGATTAGAGGAGAACCACAACAGTAGACATCGGACCACCTGTGGCATCATCGAGAACACCTTTTGACAACTTAAGGACAGGTTCTGATGTCTGGACCGTTCTGGAGGGGAGCATGTGCGTAGACTGGGGGGATCGAGGGGGGTAATGCCCCCCAAACGACGATGACTTAATCTGCTTTGTCCTTCACTTCCTGCCCTCTCTCAGCATCCCGCCTGCCCGAAAGGAAATGACATCAGAGGAAGGCGGGACGCAGAGAGGGCAGGAAGCGAAGGACGGAGACGGAGTCGAGCATGGCTGCTTGCTGCTGCCTTTACGCCCACCCGTTCGCCGCTGCAACTTCGGGAGTGGAGTGAGCCAGCCTATCTAGTCCACTGTAAGTAAGCTATTTGGTTAATCTCGATTTCCACTCCCCCGTGCAGCCATGTAGCATACATTCGCTTAGCTGTTGCCTCCGACTATGGGCAACATTTTTAATTAGCTGCATTTCCGGTAATATTCTGATTTCTCAGCACTGGTGTGCAAGCTGTTTTCAAACAAAGAATGGAACAAGCCAGGTATCAGTTTTCAGAACTGCACATAGTTGCATTGCCTATAGGGAGTCAGCTGATTGAGTTAGAGGATTAACATGATAAAGGGGATGGGATAACTCCCTATGGGGATCTGTGTGTAGCATCCAGAAAAAAAAAAAAACACACTCCAGATAGGCATGTAGTATATATATATACTAAGTCCTGGATCAAGCTCCCTTCTGGATCTGATTTGGCGCCCTTCTTTTCATGGTGCCTAGGAAGAGGGAGTGCTGGGTAAGGAGGAAAGAAGGAAGGAAGGAAGGAAGGAAGGAAGGAAGGGAGAAAGAGCTATGGTTATTCCCAAAAAAAAGCCAGCTCTTTTTCCCTTCCTTCCTTCTTCCATATTAGCATATTCATTTGCATATATATATATATATATATATATATATATATATATATATATATATATATATATATGCAAATGAATATGCTAATATGCTCCGCCCCATCCTTCCCCACCCCCCCCAAATGAAACAGTCAAACTACGCCCATGGAGGGGAGCTCCTGTACAGCCCCCAAAAGGTGGCAAAGATATTCCTGGCCTGCTGCATGCTACATAATTTGGCAATACGCAGAGGATAGGCCCTCCCAGAAGAGCCACAGCCACCACAGCAGCAGGCCCCAGATGAACAGCATGAGGAGCCCCCTCCACCTCCCGCCCACAGAGCAGAGCAGAGTCCACACCAGCTGGGGGTCAGAGCCAGGCAAAGACTGATCGAGACAAGTTTTGTGTGAGAGTAAGTTAATATTTATTTCTGTGACATAGTATTTACACACCACCACCACCACCCCCTCCCACCACCATCACCCACTCTACATATTCCCCTCTCTCCAACCCTCACCCCCAACATGTCCCATCACTTTCCCTGCCCCGTCCCCTCCTACCCCTCCCACCGTGTTCCTTTGCAGCTGTGGAAGTCTGGCCACCTTGCGGTCTGTGGCTTGCCCTGCAACCTGGGCACAGGACCCAGAAGGGGAGCTGGTGTGGTGGCTGCTGGACCAGTGGCTGGGGAGGCTGAGGATCTGAAGCTTCTCTTCTTAGCGAGTGGTTGCTGTGCAGTGGTGGAAGTAGACTCCAGTTGTTGCTGCATCAGGGCTGTACTAGGTGCTTTCAGGTCACGGCGTAGGCCCTCGATGCTGTGCTCCAGCCATTGGAGCTGATTTACCACTTCCTGTTGGGCCTGTACCGCTTCCCGTTGCACCTGGAATAGAGCCCAGCCGTCGCTTTTCAAATAGTGTTCAACACCCTTTTTGAAAAGCAACGGCTTGGCTCTATTCCTGCACACTACCTGGCTTTTTAAAGATAAGTACTTTTGCTCAGACAAATGGTGACGGAACCCACGAGGGAGGGAGCAAATCTGCATCTGGTGCTCACAAATGGGGATAGTGTGTCAAATGTCCTAGTGGGTGCCCACCTGGCAGCAGTGACCATCAAACGGTTTGGTTTGATATGACGGCTGAAGTGGAGGGTGGCCACTCAAAAATCAAAGCATGCTGACTTTAGTAAAATGGGGGAATACCTGAGGAAGGAGCTGATGGGATGGGAGGATGAACGAGAAGTGGAAGGACAGTGGTCCAGGCTGAAAGAAGCTATAAATAGGGCCACAAACCTTTATGTAAAGAGAGTAAATAAAAGCAAGAGAAAAGTGGCTGAGAAAATAAAGGCTAAAGAGTTGGCGTTCCTGAAATACAGAAAGACTCAAGAAGAGGAACACGGGGAGGAATACCGGATGAAACTGAAAGAAGCCAAGAGAGAGATATGTCTGGCAAAAGCGCGAGCGGAAGAACAAATGGCTAGAAATGTAAGGAGGGGTGACAAAACTTTCTTCAGGTATATTAGTGAAAGGAGGAAGACTAAAAAGGGAATTGTGAGACTGAAAGATGCTGAGAACCGATATATAGATAATGATGAAGAAAAAGCAAATTTGCTAAATAGATACTTTTGTTCTGTTTTCACATAAGAAAATCCTGGAGCAGGACCACAATTGACTGGCAAAAGTACATGTGAGAATGGAGTGGATATAGCACCGTTCACGGAAGAGAGTGTGTATGAACAACTTAAAAATCTAAAGGTGGACAAAGCAGTGGGACCGGATGGGATCCACCCCAGGATATTGAGGGAGCTCAGAGAGGTTCTGGCGGGTCCTCTTAAAGATTTGTTTAATAAATCCTTGGAGATGGGAGAGGTTCCGTGGGATTGGAGAACGGCGGATGTGGTCCCTCTTCACAAAAGTGGTGATAGGGAAGAAGCTGGAAACTACAGGCCAGTAAGCCTCACTTCAATTATTGGGAAAGTAATGGAAGCGATGCTGAAGGAAAGGATAGTGAATTTCCTGGAAGCAAATAAGTTGCAAGATCCAAGACAACGTGATTTTATCAAAGGGAAATCGTGCCAAACGAATCTCATTGAATTCTTTGACTGGGTGACCGGAGAATTAAATCAAGGACGTGCTATGGACATAATCTACTTAGATTTCAGCAAAGCTTTTGCCACGGTTCCCCACAGGAAGCTCTTGAATAAACTAGACGGGCTGAAGATAGGACCCGAAGTGGTGAACTGGATTCGGAACTGGTTGACGGGCAGACGCCAGAGGGTGGTGGTAAATGGAGTTCACTCGGAGGAGGGAAAGGTGAGTAGTGGAGTTCCTTAGGGATCGGTGCTGGGGCCGATTCTATTCAATATATTTATGAGTGACATTGCCGAAGGCTTACAAGGTAAAGTTTGCCTTTTTGTGGATGACACCAAGAATTGCAACAGAGTGGACACCCTGGAGGGAGTGGAAAGCATGAAAAAAGATCTGCGGAAGCTAGAAGAATGGTCTAACATTTGGCAATTAAAATTCAATGCAAAGAAATGCAAAGTGATGCACTTAGGGAGTAGAAATCCATGGGAGACGTATGTGTTAGGCGGTGAGAGTCTGATAGGTACGGACGGGGAGAGGGATCTTGGGGTGATAGTACCTGAGGACCTGAAGGCGATGAAACAGTGTGACAAGGCGATGGCCGTAGCTAGAAGATTGCTAGGCTGTATAGAGAGAGGTGTGACCAGCAGAAGAAAAGAGGTTTTAATGCCCCTGTATAAGACGTTGGTGAGGCCCCACCTGGAGTATTGTGTTCAATTTTGGAGGCCGTATCTTGCGAAGGATGTTAAAAAAATGGAAGCGATGCAAAGAAAAGCTACGAAAATGGTATGGAATTTGCGTTGCAAGACATATGAGGAGAGACTTGTTGACCTGAACATGTATACTCTGGAGGAAAGGAGAAACAGGGGTGATATGATACAGACGTTCAAATATTTGAAAGGTATTAATCCGCAAACTAACCTTTTCCGGAGACGGGAAGGCGGTAGAACTAGAGGACATGAAATGAGATTGAAGGGGGGCAGACTCAAGAAAAATGTCAGTAAGTATTTTTTTCACGGAGAGAGTAGTGGATGCTTGGAATGCCCTCCCGCGGTAGGTGGTGGAGAGGAAAACGGTAACGGAATTCAAACATGCGTGAAATAAACATAAAGGAATCCTGCTCAGAAGGAAGAGATCCCCAGAAGCTTAGCCGGTGGTGGGAGGCAGGGCTGGTGGTTGGGAGGTGAGGATAGTGCTGGGCAGACTTATAAGGTCTGTGCCAGAGCCGATGGTGGGAGGTGGGGCGGGTGGTTGGGGGGCGAGGATAGTGCTGGGCAGACTTATACGGTCTGTGCCCTGAAAAAGACAGGTACAGGTATACACAAACAATGGCACATGTGAGTTTATCTTGTTGGGCAGACTGGATGAACCGTGCAGGTCTTTTTTCTGCCGTCATCTACTATGTTGCTATGTTACTATGTTTTGTGCTGCAATATGTTTATGGACACTATTATTTAAAGGAATAATAAGATGAAATAGCACATTTTGGAATACCTGTATGTAGGGGATTTTTGAATTTTTTTTCCCGATGAAAGAGTAAAGGACCATTTACATCCTTGCAACTCTGTGAATCTGCTTAGATTTTGAGCTCTTTGAGGCTTTTTTTCTTCCTTTTATTATTTATATTCGTCATTTTCCTTAAAGTGGATTTCTAGTGAGTGTTTTTGCAATAGTGCTTTGGTAATCCACTTCTATTAAGCATGTATGCACACATTTACATCATCTTTAGAGCAGGTGTAAATTCGTGCATTTGGATTTGCATGCGTTGGTGCTGGTTCTGTAGGTGCTTGTGTTTCAAATGCGGTGTTATGGGCCAAAGACAGTACAGGTTTGAACAGTTAAACCAACCGACAGATGCCTAATTGTGCCTTTTGCTCAACTTCTCAGTCCTGTTCTTATCATTGCCCTTCATATTTGTCCTAGCTGATGAGAAAAGCTTACTCCTGGGGGAATTCTGCACACATTTTAAATTTTATATACTGTATGTATCAAAATACAGTATAACCACTGCCTCTGAATAGTAATTTAAACATTTTAAACTGAAAGTTCTTTCAAAGATGCAAAATTTTAAACTTTTTTTGTGCAGGTTTTCCCCCCAGGAGTACAGTAATAGCGCTTCATAGTTAGATCTTCTAGCTTTCAGCGAATATTTCTTTAGCAGTCCACACTGCAGGTACTGTTGACTTTTTGCAGCAACACAGCTGTGCTCAAAGTTATTGATAGAAATGTCAACAATTGAATAAAAAGTCTGTGCTACCCGCAATTTCTCTTGGGCTCCACAGATTGCCAGATGTAAATACATGAAATCCAGAAACCCAAAACAGAAGGCTGTAGATCATTTCTCCCCACACATGCTATCCCTGTTCAGATCACTCTCCTTCCAACACTCTTGAGCAAATCTTTGGCATCAGAAACCTGCCCCATCAGATGTTTACGTTTTATCTTGTCAACAACCTTTAAGTTCAGAGTGTTTTACATACATCGTAAAATATCGGACAAACCTGAAGAATTACAATTAGCAGAAATATAAACAACTGACAAATTGAAACGTAAACTAATATTACAATAACCAAAACATTTAAAGTTATTTGTCAAAACACAAAGTTATTTGTTAAAAGGTATGTTTTTAACTGTTTTCTGAATCCCATATAATCTGAAATAATTCAAATCTTAATTGTAAAGCATTCCAGACTTGCGCAGCTAGGTATTTAAGTGTGGTTGAAAAAAAAAATCTGCTTTCAGTGGATTCCTTGAGGATTTGGGAACCTTAAAAGTAGAGGATTTCCGGAAAAAAGTTCTCTAGATCAAGTCAAAAGACCAATTAAGTTCTTCTTATATACTAGAGCCTCACCATAAAGTATTTTAAATATCAAAGTATATAGTTTAAAATAAAATTCTGGCCTCTTCTGGGAGCCAGTGTAATCTAATCAGCAGTGGTGTAAAACCCGTTCATACCTATGTACTGAAAATATAAGGCAGGCTGCCGTGTTCTGTATTGGCTGAGTCTTTTTCAAAAAGGACTTAGTACGGCCTAAACAAACATTGTTGCAATTGTCCAGCTGTCCTAATATAAAACTTTGTACAATTAATTTAAAAGCATCTTGGTCAAAATAACCTCTTACTCTTCTCAATTTTTTCATCATATAAAAGTATTTCTTAGCCAAAGCCTGAACTTGCAAGTCTGGATTAATGTATTTGTCAGTATTATACGTAAAATCGTCAAGCTGGATTCCAATTTAAACTGAGGGCTAGCTAATTTCAGGAGAATGTCGTTCCGTATTTCCGTATGTTGACCTTAGTTAAAAAGTATGAAGAAATCCATTCTTCCAAAAGACAAATACAATTTGCAGTTCTCTTTGGAATATCAATATCTTGTAAATGAATATGGACAAGTATTATAATATTGTCCACATACATATATAATTGAACCCAGCTTGACTCATGAACTGCAAAATACATTGAACAAGGACGGAGACAGTGGCGAACCCTGAGGAACTCAACAAATAGGTTGCCAACAGTCTGATTCAGAGTTTTGCACTTTTACACTATATGATTGACTAGGCAATAAACCACTAAACCATCTCAACACATTTCCCGAAATGCCTTGTCCACTAAGAATTGATTACATGTTGTCATAATTGACCAAGTCAAAGGCACATGACAGATTAAATTGTAATCAGACAGCCTGTGCCCTTTGCCAAGTAGTGCTCTACCCTTTGCAATAATAATACGTACTACCATTTCTGTACTATGAAATTGCCTAAATCCTGATTGTGCCTCATGCAGAAGGTTATATTTATCAAGATAATTTTGTACTTATTCTGTAACTATTCCTTATAACACTTTATTTTTTACTTGAGTACTTTTAAAAAGTAATGAACCCATGTACTGGACATGATTGGCCTACACATGATGACAAAATGTCACTTGAAGGCAAACAGGCCACATTACTATAAGATTGCTGTAACATACCATTTCGAATTTGTTAAACTTTGCCTTTAAAATATGTTGTTAACGCATTCGCATTTGCAATGACATTCTCACTAGTTTGTAAGAGTTCCTTACTATATAAGATAGTGTTAACAAATTTTAAAAAACTTCCTTGGAAGCAATGGGAGCTTCAGTTATCTTATGAGAATAATAACCTTTTTTACGTGGTAAAAAGTGGCTTTAGCGCGTGGGAATGACCCGCATAAGCACATTCTCTATGGCCACTTTTTACTGCAGCTTACTAAAAGGGCCCATAAGTGGCCTGTATATTTTTTCAAAGTTACCAAGACAATTTATCTAGCCAACTTTGCCCGAATGGAGACCTGCTGAATATGGGCCCCAGTACATGAAGAAAGGAGTTGGTATATTAAGACTTAAATAGACCTGAAGGTAAACAAATAAGATTAGCAAGGACTAATGAAAAGCAAATACATGTACGTCACTTCTCTTGGAAACATATTCTTTAGATGTTTATTCATAGTTGAGCTTGTACAGAAATATATTTTATTGGAAAATTCAATTTATTATTTTATGCAGTATTAGCAGTTTGCTGTTGAAAAAGTGCAGAGTTGATCTAAAGAGAATATTTTAGAAATACATGAATCTTTTTTTGGCTAGAAGTGTAAATGTCAGTTTTCCTGATGTTTCCTCTTGTTACGTGTTGATTCAATCAGCACCTGCCATGCATTATAACATAACATAGATCAGTGCTGGCCAAATATCTGTAGAGGTTATCTTTACAACCAGTAGCTGAAGCTTTTCAATGAGTAACACATGTTGAGTTCAGGACTGTCTTTATGGACACTTTTCAAACCAGTATTATTGACCCCTTTTTGTGATATCCTAGAAGGTTATTTCCCCAAGGTCAAGTAATCTGAAAATTTTGTAGCTGTTGAATCTTATTTTTGTCATTGTTTTTTCTTGCGTCATTAAGGCCCTGTTTACAAAAGCGCGCTAGCGTCTTTAGTGTGCGCTAACAATTAGCACATGCTATCTAGACACCCATAGCAATATTATGGGAATCTACACAAACCGCTATTTTTTTACTGTGTGCTAAAAATGCTAGTTCGTCTTTGTAAACAGGGCCATTAATTTGCTGCAATACCAAATAATTAAATGGTATGTTTACTAAAGGGCTTTAGGAATTGCAGTTAACATGGATTTTAGCACATGTTCACTACATATCTAATGCTATTCTTTTTGGGGGAATGTTTTATGCAGATCATGAACTAATGTCATTAGCGCACATTAACTGCAAGGTTTTAACATGGGAGCAGTTAGCGTCTCCTATGTAGGAGGCGCTAAGAGATCCAACGTTAACTGAGCTGTTTTCCCATTAGCGTGCGTTAACGACGTGCTAACAGGATTATGTTTTCATGTCCACATTACACTTTCTCTCAGAAGAGTTCCCTAACGCATGAACTAAGGTATATTACCACAGAACACTTTAATATGCTCATGTGGTAACTCTGTTAACTTGCATTAAGGGCTTAACACCCTTTATAAACATACCCTTAAATTAATTATGTTGGAATTAACTGATTTTTATTCTGTGCAATTCTGGTTGTCTCATAAGTACATAAGTATTGCCATACTGGGAAAGACCAAAGGTCCATCGAGCCCAGCATCCTGTTTCCAACTGTGGCCAATCCAGGTCACATATACCTGGCAAGATCCCCAAAAAGTACAAAACATTTTATAGTGCTTATCCCAGAAATAGTGGATTTTCCCCAAGTCATCTGCAAAAAGGATCCAGATGTCGAGGCTGGATCAGGAACTTTTTCCTATGTTAGGAATTTTATTTCACCATATTTCATAACTTGACCAGAGAATTTAAGGGTTTGTTTTCATCAGCTTTTGTCATTCTTTTTTTCAGATAATTATACTGTGACATTCATGCTAATACTATTCTCTTTCTCACTGGAGTTTCTGGCTCTTGTTTGCTGCATATTAGAAGCATCCTTAGCTTTTCTCTTGTGTTAAAAAAAATATTTATTTATTTTTTATTTATGCAATTATTTAAATAAATCAAGCAAAACAACTTGTACAGCAAAGCTGAAAGGGAAATAATAATATGGTTACACCAATGAAATAAAAATAAAGGAAATATTATATAATATAATCCAATCCGGTTCAAGTCCTCAATTTAGGAGCGATCCAATTTTATTGAGAAGAGAAGAAAGGAAATTTACAATAAATATGGGGCAATATCAAGCAAAACTGCATATTAGAAAAGGGGGGAAGACTAAGGGGCTCATTTTCAAAAGAGAAAAATGTCCAAAAAGTGTCATAAAACAGCATTTGGACAAATTTCTTCTCAAAACGTCCAAGGCGGTATTTTGTAACCTATTTTGCAGATGTTTATCTAGGCAATTTGCCTGCAGTACGTCCAGATCACAAGGTTGGCGTATCGGGGGTGGGATCAGAGCGGGCTTAGGGTGTTCCTAACACTTGGACGTTTTACAGCCATAATGGAACAAAACGAAAATGTCTAGGGCTACAGCTTCAACATTTTGGTCCAGTGCTGGAGTGTTGGAAAAGAACACTGTGTATATGGTGGACTGCCCAAAGAACCAGTCATTTAATATTGGAGGAGATCAAACCTAAGCTTTCAGTGGAAGCTCAAATGACAAGACTTTGACTTTCATACTTTGGACACATCATGTGAAGCGACAGATCATTAGAGAAAGACATTATGCTTGGCAAGGTTGAAGGTCAGCGCAAAAAAGGAAGACCAACAATGTGATGGATTTATAGAATAACAGCTATGGATGCTACTCTATCAATAGTTAGCTGCCTGACTGAAGACCGAACACGTTTTAGGGCAACTATTCAGAAGGCCACCATGAGTCAACACCAACTAAATGACACTTAACAACAGTAGTAGTCATGACCACATTTGTTGGTAAGAAATTCAATAGCTTCATTGTTGACTAAAAACAGTGTATTTTTGGAATTTGATTTAAATCTGCTAGTAGTGAATGCCATGGCTTGTCCTTGGGTTCTAATATGGCTTGATAGAGTAGATAACCTCTCCCTCTTCTCCAAACTAGGTTCCTGACATGTTGCTATTGGCCTCAAGACTCCCATGACACCTCAGCCCCAGGGCTTCAGTCAGCAGTACTATAGAGCACATTGAGAGACTTTGCCTCTAAGAAAAGAGCTTAGAGACAGACAGTTGCAGCACTGTGGATTACTTTAGTCGTCCTTTGTGCTGGGCCTCCTTACACAGGGTGAATTTTCCAAAATACCCTTGTTCCATCATACATCTCACCCAGCACCCTCTTTCCATAGACAAAACACTGGCTGTAGGACTTCTAAAGCATTCATGCTCTTCCCGTGTAACAAAGTATACTTGGGTTTGAGGCAATATGCAAATTAGGCTCTCTTCATGGCCTAGCCTTATGCAAATCAGCCCTGTACGTAGCTTCTCCAACCAACTCTGTGGGGGTAATTCTCCTTTAATACACTTCTCTTCCAAATAGCAACATTGAACTGAGCCCTTTCTCTGGAGTACTAGGAAAACAGCCTCCACCCCTTGGATAGGGAAATACTTCAACATAACCTTACAGTCCTGTCTTCCACCCCCTGCTGTTAGTCTTAGTACCAAAACAACATAGTCTTCACTGCAAAACTGCAGTCGAAGGTAAGTATCTCTTCCTTGCTTAGGGGTCCACACCCCAGGATTGTCAGCCCATTCGTCCATCTTCTGTGGTTGCAAGTAGAATTCCTTCCTTCTCCAGCACCCCCCCCCCCCACTTCATTCTGGGGAGTGCTTTTAAAGGTCTAGAGGCTCTAAACCCTCACCCCCCTACTTAATCCCCCACCTATAGGGATGCTGGCTTCCGCCCATTTCTTAAAAGGGCAATGACCCCCTGCCTTCCATGACAGCTCCCGCATCTGAGAATTCTTAAAGGGGGAATGTCATTCCTTTCATCTATTCTAGGCTTCGCATTCGACAAAAGGATGCAGAGCTCCCTCCTGTGGCCACACTGAGGTATGGACACTACCAGTGCCTATCATACATGCTAAGCCATTCCCTATTAAGGAGCCATTCCATACCCTTTATCATTTTTGGTGTTCTTCATTACATTTTTAAAATATATTTCTTTTCTGAGATGTGGTGATCAGAACTCCACTCGGTCACACCATGAATCATTGTTGAAGCATTATTTTACCTGCTTCATTTTCACCTGGGTGTCTTTGAAAATCTGTCCCTGTGGCCATAAATTTGAGTTTTGCTGTGAATGGGAGGCACTGATCTTTCAAAATCTACTATATTTATCTTTTAAAAGACTTAGAGGTCTGGAGTGGAGGAGTAGCCTAGTGGTTAGTGCAGTGGGCTTTGATCCTGGTTCACTGGGTTCAATTCCCACTTCAACTCCTTAAGTGAATTAACTCTGAGCAATCCACTTAACCCTTCATTGTGCCAGGTACAAAATAAGTACCTGTATATAATATGTAAACCACTTTGATTGCAACCACAGAAAGGCGGTATATCAAGTCCCATCCCCTTTTACCAAAACAGTACAAAAGATTTGTACGATTGTACCTTAGTTCTAAAAACTAGCATGCAATAAATGTGGCCACCATCTGTACTGTACTGCATTTACAATACCTACTGTATGGGAACCACATTACTTGCAGTGACAAATAGCATAGGAGCACTTGTGCTGTCTGGCACTGGATGTAACATGGTACAAGCCCCCCCCCCCGGCCAAAAAAATCCTTGTTTGGCAGCACACCCTCTATCTGATCCCTCTTCAATAAGCCTCCCACCCAATCTGATCTCCCCTGAAGTTTCCTTCTGGTCCAATCCCTCTTCAAACCCCCTCCCATCCAGTCTTGATCCTCCAAAAGTTTCCTTCTGATCCAATCCTCCCCAATCCCCCCCCCCCCCACTGTGAACCTCTTTAACTGATCCAATCTCCACTTTAAAATGCCCCCACCCAAATGTTCACTCTTGAACCCTCCACCTGCTCGCACCAGTTCAACCCCCCAAACCCTGACCCCTCTGAGCATCCATAGACTTAACCAGGGGTAATCCCTAGTGGTCTAGAGGTATGTGTTGGGAGCCATCTCCATTGCTGTTGCTCTGGCTGTAGATGCAAAATGGCACGATTGACCCCTAGGAGTAGGCTTATGGCATAAGTCCTGGGCATGCTCAGAGAGGTTGGGGTTGGGAGGAGGGTTGCACTGATATGAGGGGGATAGGCTTTGTGAAGGGTATGGGGCTTCAGGTGTGAACACTGAAGTAGGAGGGGCATTTTGAAAGAGGGATGGGATAAGATTGGGTGTGAGGGGTTTTGAAAGGGGGAATTGGATGAGAATTGAAGCTTTGAAGGGGGGAAAATATGTGTGGAGGGTGTGATGGGGGATCAGATCATGTGGGGGGGGGGGGGGGTTGAAGGAGAGTATTGGATTGAGGGAGTGGAAGGGAGGTTCAGCCACTGCAGCAGCTTCATTTTCAAAACTGGGGCAGCTGTGCTACTGGACTGCTGGTAACCTAGCTGCATGTAACCACACCTCTTGAAGCAGTGTTAAGTGCAGCCTTACTATCGTAGTCGTGACAGCTAGAGTGTGATACTAACCTGTGCATTATCTGTCACACAACAGGCCGTTCCTCTGCTCCACCACTGTCACACCCATGCACTGCCCCTGCCCACATTAAGCAGCTAGCACAGGATTTGTACTGCACTGGCTATTTTAACTAGTGTTAGCCCTTTACGTGGCTGCTTAATGCAGCTTAGTAAAAGGGCCCCCTTAACACTACCACGAGTCATCTAAATTTGATATGGTACAGACTTTCTAACTTACTTTTGTAATTGCTCAACAGTAAATTAAATAGGGAGGTACAGTTTATTACAATATAATTCACAATACGTCCAATTAGTAAAAATAATGGTGCATGTTTGCTTTCAGAAGCATGACAGTTTTTGACTTTGGGCCAACTTTATTAAAGATTTTTTCCATTTTGTCTCTTGTATTTTTTCCGCTTTCTTATCCAATATTTAAAACTTAAGTAACTTCCCATCTTGTAGTCTTTCCCCTTTCATTCTTGGCCATATCTTATGCCGCAAGGAATTAAAATGTGCCATGTCTTTCTTCTGTACATGATCCAACATCAGATGCCTTTCTGAGGGCCACAGTGAGTGATGAAGGTGAGTTGATGAAATAAAATGCAGTATTTGACAGTATATATTAATAGACAATAATGTGCACTATTTGCCCTTAATGCAGGATTTTTTTTTACTGCAACTCACATTAACTAATAATGAGATGCAAAGCATGCAAAAAGCTTATTATGCAAAATGAATAATGCAGCTTGTGTGAAACCTTACAAGATGCATTATTCGTGGAAAGATAGCAGCACCTCGACAGATCTTATTATCTTTTCTTTCTGGGAACAATGTAAAGGGGCTGATGCTTTAAAAATATCTCCAATCCCATGATACTCTTCCAAAAGTACATCCCACCCAAGTCCCTTTCTGAAAGTAACCCTAACCGTTGCACAACTTGCAGGAACTGGGGGTTTCCTTGGTGGATAGTGACCACATTACCATAAGAATACAGTGTAGTTTTCAAAATTTCTGAGCTGAGGCATTAAGCAGGCTAAATTACTAAATTCAGAGACATGATTTCAATCCTTTAAACTGAATATTTTATTTTTGTTACATTTGTACCCTGCACTTTCCCACTCATGGCAGGCTCTATGTGGTGGGCAATGGAGGGTTAAGTGACTTGCCCAGAGTCACAAGGAGCTGCCTGTGCTGGGAATTGAACCCAGTTCCCCAGGACCAAGGTCCACCACCCTAACCACTAGGCCACTCCTCCACTCCCCCTTATTAGCTATATGTACAGGGGGGTACATATCTCTAATTTTATAATGGAATCTCCTATGGGTCTCATTTGATGGATACTGGTCACGTTTTATAGATTAGGGCAGAAAACTCATGTATCAGAGAAATTGTTATTTTTTGTATAGAAAACGTCTACTGAAAAATAGTGCAATAAAAAAAATGTACAAAGATGTGGGACCTCTATTAAGTTCTAAATTTGAGGGTCAGATAAAAGTCCTAGCAGAAGACATCTTTCTCGCACTCTTTTTTTTTTTTCCATTGAATTTTTTTTTCACGTGAGACAAAAGCCTTAGGTAAGAGGTGCTATTTTACCAATTTTAAGACGCACTGACTTGCAGGTTATTGTACCTTTTTTTAAATCCTACTTATTTCTGATCCTTTGCCCTGGTTAGACTAAGCTCTAGACACCCTTGAGCAAATTAGCAGATGTGATTGGCTGAGAGGATGGAATGGAATAATCAGCCTTTGACAAGCTTGAAAGTACTGGGAGCAGAGTCGGGAATTTGGCGGAGAACCAATGCCTTTTCCTGTAGATTTTATGGAAGAAGTTCTTTAAGGAGCCTCTAGTTTTAGGCAGCAGAGTCAGTGCTGATATTCTAGTACATGAACACATATGTGCATAAATGAACAGTTTCTGGCTAAGTGGTATTCTGTAGGTGCACATCTTAACCTGATTGTGTGTACTTTGCGGGGTGGGTGTTCACCTGGGCAGCATGTTGGCAGAACGCATACGTGTGTACATTATAAAGCCATGTAATCTACATACAGTCTTTTGCAATCTAGGCTCTGTGGCTGCTGTAAGTGTTCATGCCTTAAATACAGGTGCATTTTCAGTCGCTTTTGTTAGTATTCTATAAAGAAAAGTAAGTGCGCTCTCATAAAAGTATCCTCATAATCCTGTCTTTCATTACGGCTCCATCCTCTTTAATGCCAATCACTGATTCCTGGGGCTAATTCTCTCAGAAAGGATGTAGAGATCAGTGTGGTGGTCTGGTTTTGTGTTCCTGTGACTCAAGTCTGCTCTGGTTCCAGCCCTGGGCTTCCTGACAAGGTAAATCTATCCCATTATGTTTTATCTCTTAAATGCTGCCTGTGTTGTTTGAGCCACAGCTCTGCTCATTGTATTCACTAAATACACACCGAAATAGTGTTGTTTTATTTATTTATTTTTTGGTTGCCGAGTACAAAGGACAGATTTCTATTTCACTTAGATTCTGTTTTTCAAGGAACTTATGAAAATTGCTTTTGCACTGGCAGAATGTCAACATTTTGAGCCAAAGGCCTTTGCTCTTTGATACGTCTAAACTTGACATGGCAGTGCTTGTTCGTTCTTCCTTACAAGTTAGCACACATTCTTGTTTCAAGAAAATTATTCTTTCCGCAAGGCATCTGATGTTTCTGATACTTGAAAAAGAATTGTGAGAGTGGTAGATATTCTATCAAAGGGAAACAAATGAACATATGTCCTGAGTTCCGGGGTTGCTGCACAAATGGTTATTAAAAACATTGTTATAAGGGATTAATGGAGGAAGAGGGTTTTTTTTAACCCACTTTCAGGATGCCCACAATGAATATGCATGATTAGATCTGCATACAGTAGAGGCGGTGCATGCAAATCTCTCTTATGCATACTCATTGTGAATATCTTGAAAACCAGACTGGCTTGGTGAGTCCTGGATTGAGAGCCTCTGCTATAAAATAGATTTAATAGGCTCCAGCCTGATCTCCTAACCTAGGCAACCTGTTATACAATTACACTTTTTACTGTGTAGTGGCATGGTTCAGTGGAATATTATATATAGAATATAGAATTGGTGAGGAACTTGGAAAAGAGCTGGAATGATGTGTCAGAACAGTATGCTACCTTTTTGTGCAAATGCAAATTCTGCTGTGGATGGAGATATACCTTTTTCAGTTTTAAGAGCTCTGTGTTGTTTGCCTTTTTCCCAGGCGTCTGTTTAGGACTTTTATGTTGGAGGACCGTTTGTATATGTTCCCTTAGGCTTCTGTGGCTGGTATCATGGTTTTTCCAGCTGTCCAGTACATTTAAAAAAAAAACATTATTGGACAGAAGCCAGTGATCAAGCAAACTTGCGCACAGCACCACCTGGACAGCAGCAAGAAACATTTTTTATACTTTAGAAATTTTACCCCTGAGGGACCTGTGTACTAAGCACTTTCACGTAGATACATAAGATCTTTGCTTCCCAAACTTTTATCTAATATGACCCCATTTTAACACTTAAAAATTCATGTGACCCCAGAAAGATGATGGAAAAAGAAATAACAGACCTCATTCCCTTCCTTTCCCTCATCTGCTTCTTCCTTACGTGCATCCGAACATTATACATCCTGTTCCAGTTAGCAAATCAACCTTAAATGTTCAGCTTGTATTAGCAGTATGTCTCTTTGAAATCTATATTCATATTCTAACCACATCCATAGTTATGAATTTGAATGAAAGTTCTTTTATTCCAGTCATCTTTTTATCCCAATGTAAGCCACTCACTCTTCTTAACAGACATGTTTTTTTAAATTCGCTGTCAGATATAACTTGAGAGTCTCTGTCACTTTCTTATCATTTTGCAAACACGTCAACCCCCACTCCCCCCTTCTCCTTCACACCACAGTTGTAGTGTAATCTACGATTCATTCCTTGGATCAAGCAACACCATCATTTGCTGTGACTTGATGGTTCTACTACAACTTGACTTGCAGAAGGGAGTGTTCAATCACAAAAAGCTATTCAAGACCAGTAAGAAGATATCACCTTGTATAATTTGTTTTTTATTTTTGTAATTGACCTTTATATCAAATTTGGACTGGGTTTAGCTCATACTTTTCTCAGTTGTAGCCCAGAGAACTCTGGCTTACACTGGTATAGCCAGGCTCAGGAATGGAGGACTAGCCTAGCAGTTAGAGCAGTAGGCTATGAACCCGAGAGACCAGGGTTGAAATCCCACTGACACTCCTTGTGGCCTTGGGAAGTCACCTACCCCTCCATTGTCTCGGACACAAACCTAGGTTGTAAGCCCTCTGAGGACAGTAAAATACCCACTGTACCTGAATGTAGCTCATCTTGAACTGGAAATGTGTGAGGTACATACTGTAAAAGTATAAAAGATGACTCAGGTACAGTTGGTATTTCTCTGTTCCCAGGTAGTTTATAATCTAAGCTTGTATCTGTGGCAGTGGATCTCAGCTCACTGCTCTAACCATTAGGCTATTCCTCCACTCTTCCAATCACTAAAAACCTTTTGAGTAAGAGTAACATTTTACAAAGAACAAATCTCCATGCATGAGAAGAGCAATACATCGCAGTAATTAGCTAACCAGTCTTTTTTTCTCTGTTCAACTTTCTAACTCTCCTCATAGGAGCCAACTTTTCAAAATTATTGGGGGTGCTAAGCCCAATGGAAATGACCCCTCCCTGGACACATACAAGGAATTTTCTCAATATTGGGGGTGCTCAAGCACCCACAGCACCCACAGAGTCCGCTCCAAGGACTCTCCTCGTTAAACTAGTAATAATAAGTAAACATGTATTTCAGTGTAGGTACTTCTGTGTGTCTGCTGCACTCTAAGATGAGCTGTGTTTTCCTAATTTATCTGTTAAATATGCTAAGTGCTTAACATGCTGGGGCAGGTGTTGAAACATGAAACGATGGGCCTTTTTTTATTTTTGGATGAGCTGGTTGAATGACTTCCAGAAAAAATAATAGACTTGGCTCCCTTACTCTAACAAGTTCTTGTAATAAAGCTCTTCAAGCTGGCAGATAAAGTAATATTTTTGGCTCCCAAAGAGCCAATAGTAAACTTGGGATTTTTAACTATTGTAGAAAGGTTGAGTCTGCACAGAAATATTAATGGAAAACCGTACATTTAAAGAAATCACTGACTGGTGGTCTTTCCAGCTTGGAAACCCCAAAATGGTTAGCTGTTAAAATATGTCTTTCATCGTAATTGTTCTCTCACCAGAATACATTAGTGATGTTGCAGGATGCTGTGAAATTTAACATGGACAAGTGCAAGGTGATACACATTGTAAGTACATAAGTAATGCCATACTGGGAAAAGACCAAGGGTCCATCGAGCCCAGCATCCTGTCCACGACAGCGTCCAATCCAGGCCAAGGGCACCTGGCAAGCTTCCCAAACGTACAAACATTCTATACATGTTATTCCTGGAATTTTGGAGTTTTCCAAGTCCGTTTAGTAGCGGTTTATGGACTTGTCCTTTAGGAAACCGTCCAACCCCTTTTTAAACTCTGCTAAGCTAACCGCCTTCACCACTTTCTCCGGCAACGAATTCCAGAGTTTAATTACACGTTGGGTGAAGAAAAATTTTCTCCGATTTGTTTTAAATTTACTACACTGTAGTTTCATCGCATGCCCCCTAGTCCTAGTATTTTTGGAAAGCGTGAACAGATGCTTCACATCCACCTGTTCCACTCCACTCATTATTTTATATACCTCTATCATGTCTCCCCTCAGCCGTCTCTTCTCCAAGCTATATAGCCCTAGCCTCCTTAGTCTTTCTTCGTAGGGAAGTCGTCCCATCCCCGCTATCATTTTAGTCGCCCTTCGCTGCACCTTTTCCAATTCTACTATTGGGAAGAATGACCCGTAGTATAGCTACACAATGCTAGGTTCTACATTAGGAGTCACCACTGAGAGAAAGGATTTAGAGGTCATTGTAGATAATATGTTAAAATCTGCTGCTAGTGTGTGGCGATAGCTGAGAAAGCAAAGAGAATGTTGCAGAATGTTAGGCATTATTAGGAAAAAGATAGAGAATAACCCGGAGAATATCATAATGTCTCGCTATCGCTCTGTGGCGAGACTGCATCTTGAGTACTCTGTGTTCTAGAAGTTCTAGAATTGGAAAAGTACAAAGAAGGGTGACCAAAGGATTGAAGGGATGGAAGGACTGTCATATGAGGAAAGAGATCTGGGCTCTTCAGCTTGGAGAAGAGACGGCTGAGGGAAGTTATGATAGAAGTCTAAAATCTTGAATGGAGTGTAACGGGTAAACATGAATTGTTTCCTTTATCAAAAAGTACAAAGACTAAGGGACACTCTGAAAAGTTACATAGTAGCACATTTAAAACAAATTGGAGAAAATGTTTTCACTCAACCTACAGTTAAGCTCTGGAACTAACTGCTGGAGCAAGTGGTAAAAGCAGTTAATGTACCTCGGTTTAAAAAAGTTTTTTTAGACAAATTCCTGGAGGAAAATTGCATAAATCGTTATTAAGGTAGTCCTGGGGAAAGCCACTGCTTATCCTTGGGATTAAGTGGCATGGAATCTTGCTACCTTTTGGGACTCTGCCAGGTACGTGTGACCTGGATTGGCCACTGTTAGAAACTGGATACTGGTCTAGTTGGACTTTTGGTCTGACCCAGTATGGCTTAAGTTTTTATGAAGTAAACGTACAAACATTGGAAGAGTAAATTAGAGGTGAGAAGTAACTTGCTAGGTTGGCCAGTTGGCTTGATCAGTTGCAGTGGGGACCCTAATTACTTAGCTCTGTAAATGGAATTTGCCAATAGCATGTGTTATTTGCTCTTAACGAGAGACTTTTTACTACAGTGTACATAAAATAATAAGATGCAAAACATGTAAATGTATACAGTGTGGCTCATTATTATGCAAAATTAATAATGTTTCTAAAGGTAATATCTCAAGAGGTGGTGTTATGCTTCCATGGGGGCATCAGGCCACTAATGTGAGACCTCATGCTCTAGGGAGCAACTTAAAGGAACATTTAAAAAGTACCTCTCTGTCCCCCCTTTCCTTTAGCACTTACTGGGGTTCCCCATCTGGGCACTGAGGGGGACAGGAGTTATCACTGGATACTCATGATCTAGCAGTTACTGCACTCAAAATCGTGTCTTCACCCCTCCCCTGCCCCAGCAATATTCTAGCAGTAGTGCCGCTATGGTGTTAGGCTGTCAAATACCCCACCCCCCCTCCTGAGTCTTCAATACCTTATTTGATTCCATAACGATAGTACCACGAGACTATTACTAGGGGCTGTAGCTGCCATTTTGAGGTCAGAGGCCTCCAAGAATTTCTGCTGCACCCCACCCCACCCCACTCCTAACCAAGGTGATCCTTGGTAGGTGCTGGGTGGGGGATTTTGAAATAGGATCAGGAGTTAGTTTTGAAACATGGACTGAGGAGTATTAAAAGGGGATTGAGGATTTTGAAACAGTGACCCAAAGAGAGAGATCGGACCAGAGAATGTATGGTGGACCAACGGGAAGTGGAGGAAAAAGAGAGAGAGAGAGAGAGAGAGAGGGACCTATGCTGGACGGAGAGATGCCAAATTTTTTGGAGGGGGGGAGCAGGGGAGAAAGAGGGAGAGATTCTGGCCCCAGGTTGGGGGGTGCAGAAGAGGGGGAAGAGAGGGTATAAACTGGACAAGGGTTGGGACAATGACATAAGAGAAAAAAAGCTAGGCATGGAGGATGCATAGGGACAGGTAGACAGAGGTACAATGCTGGACACAGAGGGATGGACAGGGACACTGATGGGCTGATGATCAGAAGCAAACGCAGGTGCCAAAAGCTATTAGTGCCATACTAGTGCCTGTGTTTGCTACTGCCGCATGTTCAGCGCCCCCGAGTGTGTGAAACAACACGCTCGCAGACTCTGAATGCAACTAGCACTAAGATGCATGCAAAACAGGGCTCAGCACAAGTAGCATGCAAATGCATGCTAAATGTATTCTCCCTAATGATCAGCGAGCAGCATGCCAGTCCGTGGCAAACCCTATGCCAACTCGGAGCTGGCATTAGGGTTTGCAGACCATTGGGGAGGAATGGTGAGCCCTGTCCAGCTTTAATTTGCATGCTAACAGGCCCACCATTCCCTCCAATGCAGCAGCCCCCCCCCCCCCCCGCAGGAGCAGGAACCATGCGACACAGGGGTTGGAGGTCTGGCACACCTCCATTCCCCCAACCCCCCCCCCCCCCCCGACACAAGTTCAGGGGGCCTGGAGATCCAGTGGGTCTCCAGCCCTCCTAACCCTCCTAGCATCCCCTCAAGTAGAGCCCTGGTGACCCAGTGTGCTGCAAATCAACCTCCCCCACCCCACCCCGACCTGGTGGTCTAGCGGCCCTGTTCACCACCCCCTCCAGTACCTTTGTTGAAGGAGGGAGGTGGACTTCCTCCTCTTTCATCAGTGCCGCCTCGAAAATGGCGGTGCCCAGCCCTGCTTAGTGCATCCTGGGATGCTCTGAGCGGGGCTTTACACCATATAAGGGAGGTATTTTTTTAGTGTTTAGTTTTCTGTGTAGGGATCTGTAGCAGTATGACTTGTGCTGGGGTTTTTTTTCAGTAGGAAGTATACTGGTGTTCTAGGGTGCAGCTGCCCTGTTATAGGCAGAACTGTTAACTATTTGACTCTCTAGTCTCTGCTGCCCACAAGCAGCAAGCTCTGAAAGGCTTATGAGGCAACTGCCAGTGCGATGGCTTTGCTGGCAGGCCCTAATTAGGGTGAGGTTGCCATTGCCAACCATGGCTGTTTCAAGGCAATGGAAGGTTTAAGTGGCTTGCCAAAAGCCACAGGGGGCTGCAGTGGGATTTGAACCTGGACCCTTTGATTTCTAGTTTGCTGCTCTGACCATTAGTCGGCTCCTTTGCCCTGCCCTGGACATTAGTGCTGCTTTATTATGAAAGCTTTTCTACAGTGTGTAAGTCTGGAATGTGTTTGTTTTTTGCAGCTTGGCTACTGGCGCTCTATTTCTGTTTTGTAAAGTTTGTGACATAATCATATAATCATACCTTCCAAGTCTCCTGCATTCAGCGGGAGAGTTCTGCTTTGGCGGGTCATCTCCTGCACTCCTGCCAAAGTTTATTTTTATTTATTTGTAGCATTTGTATCCCACATTTTCCCACCAATTTGCAGGCTCAATGTGGCTTACATTTGCCGTAGTGGCGATTGCCATTTCCGGTCCATAGAATTGCAATGATGTTGACATCAGGTGCATACATACATGGTAGAAAAATACATCAACATTATGTTATTGCATAGGTATTGACCTCCCACTGAGACACACGCCTCTGCAGTCACCGCCTCTGCTTTTGCCGCTGCCACTGCTTCTCTCTTGATGAGCAGCAGCAGCAAACCAAGAAAAACAAACATGTGGCCGCAGCAGTCTTCAGGCATGCGCTGTCGGCTCTGCTGGTCCTCTGCGCCCGGAACGGGAAATTGACGTCAGTGGGGACAGAGGATGGCAGAGCCGACTTCACATGCCTGAAGACTGCTGCGGCCACACGCTTGTTTTTCTTGGTTTGCCGGGGTGGCCATGAAACACAGTGTACTGGGTTGAATGGGTAAGGGAAGGGGGAAAGGGCGTTGAGAGGGAGGCAGGAAGTGATAGAGCAGAGGGGAGAAAAAGAAAGAAGAGTGGGGATGCTGGGTGGAAGAGGGGTACAGAGAGAGAGAGAGATGAGAGAAAGAGGGGACATGAAAAAGGACAGGGAAGAGACAAGCTGGCTGGTCAGATGGAGAGAGAAAGAGGAAAAATGCTAGAAGGAGGGGGCAGAAAGAGGGAAGACACTGGATGGAAGAGAGGTACAGAGAGAGAGAGATGAGTGGAAAGAGAAAGAGGGGACATGGAAAAGGGCAGGAGAGAGAGAGAAGCTGCTGGGGAGAAGCATGGGGAGAAACTGGGGGAGACCCTAGCTGGTCAGACGGAGAAATACTGGATGAAAGGAGGGAAAGAGAGGGAAAATGCTTGAAGATGGGGGCAGAAAGGGTGAAGACTCTGGATGGAAGGTTAGGGAGAGAAAGAGGAAAGACACTGGAAGGATGGGGAGAGAGAAAGAGAACATGCTGAATGAAAAAGGGTAGAGAGAGAGAACTGTCTAGAAGGAAGGGGAGTTGGAGGGAGACAGTGGATGGAAAGATTGGGAGAGGAGAGATGGGTAGAAGGATGGGGAGAGAAAGAGGGATGACACTGGATGGAAGGGTAGGAGAGAAAGAGGGAAGGTGCTGGATGGAACGGTAGGGAGAGAAAGAGGAGACGCTGGATGGAAGGATTAAGATAGAAAGAGGGGGAGACACTGGATGGATGGAGAGAGATGTTGGATGGAAAGGGGAAGAGGATAGAGTTGATGAAAGACTGGAGAATAAGAGGAAGGGGCATGGGGAGAAGAAAAGAGAGGAAAAGATGAAAAGCCATAGGCAGGTGAAGTAAAAAGAGGGAAATTAAAGAATGGATAGTAAGAATGAATTAAATCTGCCTGAGAGAGAAGCAGAAAAATAAATTGAAGAAAACAAAGAAAAAGGAGAGAAAATGACAAATGGACAGGAAACCCTGGCAAGAGAGATAAGAGAAGAAGAAGGCAAGCAGAAGCAAGAGACTGGGACCAACATAATTAGAAATAAATGGCCAGACAACAAAGGTACAGAAAATAATTTTATTTTTTATTTAGGATAAAGTAGTATGGTAGCTGTGGAAATAAAAGTTGATAAATATAAATAAAACACAAAATAGAAAATAAGGTGATACCTTCACTGATTTTAAAACATTTTTGATTAACCTTCAGAGACCAGCACTTCCTTCCTCATTCTATAATTTTTGTGCATAGCCTTCAAAGTTGTGTGCACAGGTTAAAGAACTTTGCCAGTTACATATGTAACTTAATTGATAACTTATGGCACTAACTATCCATAACCAGCTATAATTGGAACTGATTGGCACCAATTTGCAGCTGTGCACATAACTGCACTTAGTTGAAATTGTATGACCTTATGTAACTGCTAGGGGGTGTGGAGGTGAGAGGGACCTGGATGGGTCAAGGACATGCCTTTTTCACATTAAGGCTTTTAGAATACAAACAGGTACGTGCACAACTGCAACATTTAGACATTTTAAGTGACCACGCCTGAATGTTGGCGTATAAAGACAGACATGCTAGCATTGTACATCAACAATTTACGCATGTAATTTCTAATATACTTAACACACAGTGTCCAGCACCTAACTAAGCGACCTATACTGAATTAGCTCCTTAATATACAAATCTGAAGAATCCTGAAAAAATCCAGACAGTTGATAATTGCAGCCAGAAATGAAGTTTTAGGGGACCAGCAGTTAATATGAGTGGGCACTCGACACCGAGCAGTCCTTTTCCACTGCCTCTTTTTTCTTTCCCTTTCCTTTCTGTCCCTTCCCTTGCCCCTGCCCACCAAAATTCAAATTAAAAATACTTTAGCTGGCCAAGCCCTACCAACTGAAGAAATCTGGAGCCTGTCTCTGAGTCAGCTGTGCAGTGCAGTGAATCCCAGCCGTTAGCAGATTCACTGTGATACACTGTCACTGGAACTTTGAGGGCCAGTGGGTACTGAGCACCCTTAGTACTGAATAAGCTCCTTCATTGTGTCTAGGAAGAGGTAATTTGTATTGGTTGGCACGTGCAGTCATTTTGAAAAGATGGCACCTATGACCGTGAGCATGTTGAGTACTGGCAGGCTAGCACTGCCTAATGCTTATTTTGTGAGATCAACATGAGGAAGTGCTCCTGTGAGAACTGAACATGCTTGCAGTGCTGGCACCCACAGCTCAAAGCGCTGCCTCTGACTACCATGCTGCTTAATCTCCTGCACAGCTGATTTGAGGTGGGCTTTGAATTTCTTCAGATGGTTGAGCTTGAAGATCCTGCCAGCTACACCAGTAATGCACCCTGCTGCCGGGGGAGGCAAAAGTAGAAATACACAGCCTCACCTGTGGTTACTCCTCTGCATCTGACAGGGCCACCCTAAACCTTTGGGCCCTAGTCATTTGCCTGGTTTGCTTATGCCTTAATCTGGTCCTGAATAGCGGTCATAAGGAGGGGATGTAGTAGGGATAAGAGAGTTTTGCTTGATATCCTGCTGTGTGGACAATCCGTCACAGCAGATTACAAAATTTATAATTAGAGTCATCCATAGAAAGAAGACAAAGCTACATCCATACTACTAGAATAAAATAAAGTAATGTAGTAAAAAGTATATAGGTCTGTTTAGCCACTGAGTCCTCTGCTGTTCACCTTCCCAATTTATGTACCAAAAGTATCTTGAAATAAAAGATGCTTTCAATTGGTTTCTAAAGTGTGTATTTGAAAGTTCTTGTCACAGATAATTTGGCAAACTGTTCCAAAGTGAGGAGAAGCGATTTTACCTGAATGCCATAAACGAGCTGAGAGGCAACATGGGTAGTCTGTGTTATGATCGATGCATATTATGCTAGTTACAGTGGCATGGGCCATGATCTTTATAAAACCAGAGCTAGAATAATATTTTTGAGCTGCAGGAATTGTAGTTATTATAGGTCCCATATTGTTTGTCTCTGGAGTGATTCACTTTCTTGAATAAAAGTGTGCTAAAATAATTTATACAGTTTTGTGCTCCATTAGAACTTCACCGTTTAGAAAACAAATTCTGATAGTCACATAATCAGCAATGAACAGAGAGGATCCAGAAATTAAACAGATGGTATCCTAAACTTGTCTGCCAACTGGATTAAATATTCTTAGGCTGTTTTTCTGTGAGGTTTCAAGGAGATTCCTCTTGCTAAGAAAGATTGTGATTATAGCTGTATAATACTGGCACTTCTAAAATAAAGAACAACACATTATTAAAATATAGGGGGTATATGCAGGTAACCTTTCCTTGCATTTTTGAATATCTATTTCAAAGGTTTGTATGTACTTGTTTTGAAAATGCACATTTTTTCTTGTTCATTTGGGGTACTTGCTGCATTAAGTATTTAACATGGGGGCCCTTTTCCTAAAACTTAGCGCATTGTAGTGAAATTGGTGCACGCTAAATTCTAAGAAGCCCATTTTATACCATTAACATGTGCTAAGCTTTAGTAAAAGGGACCCGTAACTTTTAATGTGTGTTTATCCATGCTGTGCGACATTAACAGTTAAGCACCTAACAATGAATTCCTCTTAATGATATGTAATGGATGGGGAATGCACCTTGCAGTTAAACCAGATGTTCCTGTGCCTTACCTGCTAACAGCTACATCTCCAGAGGTATAATTTAACTGTATTCTGCATTAGCGGCCGTACTGCTAAAATGCAGTAGCAATGATTGCCTAGTATTAGTGTGGCATGGCCTGCCTTCCCTAAAATGCTGGAAAAGTCTCCAACAGTTACAATAAAGGTATTGCATCCACTTAGCATGCATTAGGTATGGTCCTTTAGCGTGAAACTTCAGAGAACTGGCAGATTCTGAACAGTGTCAGTTGGAGCATCTTTCCACTGTTCTGCAAGGAGGCCTCAAGCCACCGGGAGGGATTTTCTCCAAGGATGAAAGGTTCATTTAGTTTCCTTACTCATTTAGTGCATTCCAGGATTCTGTGTTGAGACTCACAGCTGTGTTTATTTTAGCAGTATGGCTGTGTTCTCTTGAAACTGGGCTGATGTCCCACTAATCATCTTACAGTACATAGGCCACTAAACTCCCAGTTGATGATGACTTTGAGTCGCAACCAACCTCAGTCTGAGTACAATTGCCTCACGGAGTGGCAGTTGCAACCATGGACAGCAGAAGTATTCTGTATGCTTAGGCATGCCAGGTAGGTAGTGGAAGTAGCTGCAAAATTAATATTAAGATGTTCTAGAACTGAACATATAGCACCTTGTTCTGTTTGATTTGCATTGGCTTCTAGTGACTTGGTGGATTCAGTTCAAGGTTTTACTGCTGATTCACAAGGCCTTGAATAATGAAGCCTCAACCATTATAGCATCAACTTAAAAAATATACCGCCCTACATGAAGAATCTTTTAGATGCGTATTTGTTTTGTACAGTAAGTATGCGTGCAGTCTGGTCCAGTACGTGCCAAATAGCTGGTGCCCAACTTTGGAACATACTGCCCTCTGAGCTATGGGAGATAGAACAGATATTGTCTGGCTTGAAACTACTAAAGACCCTTTTATTCAGGAAAGCTATTTCCCAGAAATAGGGCATTATGAAAGCTTATGCAGTTGTGATGCTTGATGAGATTATAGGAAGATTGGAAATGGTCAATCTTGTTGCTCTTATTGTATTGTCTTCAGTTACTGCCCTTTACATAATTATTAATTATATGTTTTAGTTTGTAATCTGCCTAGAATTTTAGATTGTGTGGAATTTAAATTTTAAATAAATAAATAAATAAATGGCTGCAGAAGGGTTCCACAAAAAGCATGGAGGTGTCAACACACTGGTAGATTTCAGTCATGTATAAGACAGATGTGAGAAGAGGATCAAGAGTTTGGGAGAAAGACAAGTAAGAGAAGAGCTGGTGTTGGGTTGCATATAGGAATTTGTTTTACGCATCTACTGAGAGGATATATCTCTTGGGAAGACTGGATGGACCACTTGGTCTTTATCTGTCATCATTTACTGTCTAGGCATGGTGAAACCAATATACAGAAGCACTTATGTTTGGCGCTAGTGCCAGATGTGTAAATGCTTCCTTTTTTTCAATATTTTAAATAATTCTGGTTGTTATAGGCACCAATTCTGTAAATTGGCGCCTCTATTTAGGAACCCCGATGCTGTGCACTTAGCACTAATTCTGTAACGGCATCTTGGTATCAAGACTTGTTATAGAATATGCAGTGGCGTTCCTGGGGCGGTAGGTGCGGTCCGCCCCGGGTGCACGCCACTGGGGGGGGTGCCGCACGTGCTTGTCCTCCATTGTTCCATGCTTCTTCTCGTGCCCCGGAACAGGTTACTTCCTGTTCCAGGGCAGAGAAGAAGCATGGAACAACGGAGGACAGGCGCGCGCCGCACCCCCCCCCCAGCGGCGTGCACCGGGGGGGGTGGGGGTTCCTTCGCGGGGAGTGTCCTTTCGCCGGGGGGGGGGTCTGCGCTGCACCCGGGGGGGGCGGGGCGCATCAGCGATCCGCCCCGGGTGTCAGACCCCCTAGGAATTCCACTGAGAATATGTATAGGCAACGCCTTCTTATGTCATCTCAATGGCAGGCGTAGGTTCGTATGCCTGAGTGCACCAAGCAATGCACATAATTTATAGTATTGTATAAACTACATGTGTAACTAAGAGACACACTTCATGCTTTGCTCACAGTAAGGCGCTATGTCATTTAGGTGCTCTCTTAAACAATAGCACTTAGGACCTGATGATCAAAAGTGAATGCGGGCACTAGAGGACATTAGTTCCATATTAGCACCTGCATTTACCAGCACAGGAAAATTAGAGGGGTCTAGCGCAGCAAACAACAAGCATACCAGGCCTTAGCGTAGATAGCATTGAAACGTAATCAAGCTCACAAAAAACGCTTATGTTTAGGCTGTAGAAAACAGATGCCAATGTGTGATTCATGTTCAGGTTTTACCAGGCACATGCGCACAGAAGCTGAGCTTACCGCAGAACTCTTCTGTGCATGCACCAAGCACAGTTCTCCTGCCGAACTCCCTAATGGTCAAAGCTATGAGCACGTCTATATTTGCATCTCATTAGCTTTGAGCATTAGGGTATTTGTTCTGTGCTGTTCCGGTGGTATTTTTATGGAGCTATTCAGAATAGCATTAGAGTTTTGATCATCAGCCCCTTAGTATGCATAGGTGCCGGGCAGTTTTGTCCCAAATGCTAGTTCAAAAAAGTATGCTTTAAGCAAAGACTTAAATTTCGGAAAGGAAAGTTCAAGACGTAAATATGGTGGTAAACTATTCCAAAGTGAAGGAGCCACAAAAAAATACGCAGAGTGCCAGGTAGACTCATATCGAGCAACTTTTGGCGATGGGAGAACAAATCTATTGGAATCGAGTGAACGCAACAGTCGAGAAGGAGTATATGGAATTGTGATTAATGATAAATAGGAAGGACGACCCTGATGAAGGGCTCGATGGGCTAGACAAAGAATTTTATAGGAACATCTAAAATAGACTGGAAGCCAGTGCAGTTGGATAAATAGAGGAGAAACATGATCATATCGCTTGGCTCGGCACAGAAAACGGGCAGCTGAATTTTGTAATGTCTGTAGACGGTGAAGAAAGGCAGAAATGCCACAGAAAACCGAATTACAATAGTCTATTCGTGAAATGACTAAGCGCCATTATTTACATGTAAAAGATGTTCAGGTCTTCTTAGTTTATTTGCTAATCTGTTACTCTCAGCCAGTTCATCATACTTCTTTACTATTGTTCAAACTGTATTTATAATCTAAACTGTAACCCACATTGAACTTGAGCTTGTTTTTGGGCTAATATGGGGTACAGTGGCGTAGCCACAGTTGGGACTGGGTGGACCAGGGCCCACCAACTTAGGGCTCAGGCCCACCCAACAGTAGCACACATTTGGTGATAGCTGGTGGGGATCCCAAGCTTAGCCAGCTGAAGACTTCCCCTTGATGGTAATGAAAACAATACTCTCCATGATACTGACACCTGCTCATACTCTGTTTTCTGCACATGCCTGCTTCAGACTGAAAAGGTGGAAAGAAGCGTTTTCCCACCTGCTGAGATATTTTTTTGGGGGGGGAGAACACTTGGTGCCCACCCACTTCTTGCCTAGGCCCACCCAAAATCTGTAGTCTGGCTACGCCCCTGGTGGGATATAAATGCCATAAATAAAGACCCCCCCCCCCCCCACTATATCTTACATTGCAGTGATATTAATTATAAGAAGTTGTACATTTAAGCTGTGTGTGGTTTGTATTCAGTGTTGAGATTTTATATTGATGTTTTTGTGTTCACTGCTCTTTGCCTGCAGATAGTGAGCAGCCAACAAATGGATCTAAATAAACAGTTCTTAGGCAGATGGAAAGTATGTCCTGTTATTTGAAAACTCTTCCCAACTCATATCCTTTGGGACTAAAGTACACAGTGTTTCATCGTGTTTCCAGAGTGTTGTGTTTACACTGGATTTAAACACCCGGTCTGCTGATGTCATTATGTGGTTCTGGGCTTGGAAATGGTAACCCATACAAGTAATAATTTTACCACTGCCTCGAAAGGCACATCCATTTCCTCTGCCTCTGATGTCAGTGCTTGTCCTTAGGCCCTGTATCTTACTAGCGGCCCTCTATCCTTCCATTCAAAAGACCCTCAGTTGGTAGTAACCCTGAGGCTCGTGAGTTGGAGTGCCTGGGTCTGGAAGAGCTGCACAGTAGGCGGCCTCCTTCCTTGAAAGGGAGTGTTCTCGCCATTCTTTGACATTTCAGTGGTTGCAGTCCTGAATGCTGCCTGCTTTGCATGGGTAATTTTCTTTATTGATTTCTTTGTTTTGAATTTGATGTTTGTGGGTAGCGCTGTGAATCAGTGTCCCCCCCCCCCCCCCCCCCATTTATTTAAGAATAGGGAAAACAGCAGCTCAGCAGTCTTCTGTGCACTTCTTTGCAAGCAAGTGCCCTTGAACACTACTGTGGAGAGACATCTCTAAGGGTGAGAAGGTAATTCACACCCTGTGTTTGTGCAGTCATTGGCCTCTTTTGAGACTGCTGACAGTGATATCAGGGGCGTAGAAAGCATTGAACAAGCCCAGCAAAATGCTCAGGGCTACCCAAATGGTAAGGGCCACTTGAAACTGCATGCAGATGACCTCCCACCTGCACCCAGGTCCAACGTTGTTCCAGCTTTCCTTCCCCCCCCACCCTACGGGGCCTCCCCTTGCTGCAGCAGATTGCGGCAGAGAGAGTATTGAAAGCTGCTGCTCTGGCAGGCGGAGCCTCTGCTATGTACCGCCTCTCTAATGCACCTTTCTGTGGGTACGATGCAGCAGAGGAAAGGCTCTGCCTGCCAGAGTGGCAGCTTTCAGTACTCTCTGCCACTATCTTCTGCAGTGTGTAGAGGCCCAGTGGGGGATGGGAGATGGAGTGATGCCAAATTGGCTGGTAGGGTGGGGGGGGGGGCAGGGGGGTGGCAAAATAGGGACAGGGACATAGAGGGGCAAAACTGGACAGGGAAGGAGGGAAAGGGACATAGAGAAGAGATGCTGAACATGGGGTGAGGTTACGGACAGAGACACAGATAGATAGGGACACACAGAAAAGATGAATGCCATAGAGAAAGAAGAAGTGTCAAAGGGACAAGAGAGACAGAAGAGAGTTAAGAAAAAAAAAAACAGAAGAGCAAAACAGAGAGACCAAGACTAAAGCAAAAATAGAAATTTTTTTTTTCTGAATTTATTAATTTTAATATGTCAGCTTTAGGAAATGCGCATCCCTCCCCCCCACCCCTCCAGGTCCCCGCAATTTTTCCATCCAGGGTCCATTCAGTCCTAGCTATGCCACTGTGTGATATCAATTATATCAAATTATGATGGTGGTTTTATTGATGTGAACACATGGCCACCAAGAACTGAACTGAAAATACCAACTCATTCCATGAAGGCCCCAAACAGCTGTTGGATTGTAAGGTGTTCGATCACTGCTGAACTGACCCTGTAGTCCTTTAGCCAGTCTAGAGGTGAAAAGCCCTGTGCCCTGCCCAGGTAGGTCCAGTTGTTGCCAGGGAAGGAAGTTCTTCACCTTTTGCTTGAGGGATGGGGATGAGGTTTGAGAGTTTATCTCTCAGTCGTTCTCCAGCAGCAAGTTCCAGAAGATGACTACTTTTAAGTGAAAAAATATTTCCTCCTTTTTGTTTTAAAAGTATTTCCATGTAATTTCATTGAGTGTCTGCTGGTCTTTGCACTTTTTCAAAAAGTGAAAAATCAATTCACTTCTACCCGTTATACACCACTCAGGATTTTATAGACCTCAATCATATCCCCCCTCAGCCATTTCTTTTCCAAGCTGCAGATCCCTAACCTCTTTAGCCTTTCCTTATATGGGAGGAGTTCCTTCCCCTTTATCATTTTGATCACTCTTCTTTGAACCTTTTCTAATTCCGCTGTATCTTTTTTGAGATACAGCGACCAGAATTGAATGCAGTACTCAAGGTGAGATCGCACCATGGTCTTATTTTGCATCCCTTTCCTAATTATTCCTAGCATCCTGTTTGCTTTTTTGACTGCTGCCGCACACTGGGCAGAAAATTTCTGCATATTGTCTACAGTGACTCCTAGATCTTTTTCTTGAGTGCTAACTCCTAAGGTGGACCCTAGCATCAGAAAATTATGATTTGAATTATTGTTCCCAATGTGCATCATTTTGCATTTGTCCACATTAAATTTCATCTGCCATTTGGATGCCCAGTCTTCCAGTTTCCTAAGGTCTTCCTGCAATTTTTTACAGTCTGCATTTGTATTGACAACTTTTAATAGTTTTGTGTCATCTGCAAATTGAATCACCTCACTTGTTCCATTTTTAAGATCATTTTCAAATATGTTAAATAGCACCGGTCCCAGTACACATCCCTGCGGCACCCCACTGTTCACCCTCCTCCATTGAGAAAAATGGCCATTTAACCTGACCCTCTGTTTTCTGTTCAATAACCAATTCCTAATCAACAGAAGGACATTGCTTCCTTTCCCATGTCATTTTAATTTTCTCAGGTGTCTCTCATGAGGAAAGTCCATAGTCCGTTATTGAGATGGACCTGTGGAAGCCACTGTTTGCCCTGGGATTGGTAGCATGGAATGTTGCTACTAATTGGGTTTCTGCCAGGTACTTGTGACCTGGATTGGCCACTGTTGGAAGCAGGATACTGGGCTAGATGGACCATTGGTCTGACCCAGTATAGCTATTCTTAAGTTCTTATGCATGGTAAAGACCCACATTTCTTGTTTTGTGCCTGGAGGGCCTGTTTTGGTGGGTCAACCTCAGGTAAAATCAGACTACAGTCATGAAAGCCTTGTGCTAACCAGGTACCTTCCATCATACTTCTCCCTATTGGTCCCCCTCCAAGTACAAGACTAGTAAGCAGATGCTGATTTTATTTGTACCTTAATGTGGAGCCTGTTTACTAACTGACTCAAAAGTTTTGCAATTATTGTGGATTAATGGCTAAAATGAGCCTGAGGTAACCACAAAACCTCTTGGAGCTGTTCTCAGCACTTTAGGGAAGGCAGCTGTGCAGATGGGAGGTAATTCTTTAACAAGACGCCTAGAAGAAGTCTATTCTATAAAGGGGGGAGGGGGTAATTTTGTATAGATCACCTGTGTACAACTGCCATTATAGGATACTAGTGTGAGTCTACGTTTACACGCCTAACTTTGGCAGCGGTGGCCCTACCCCTGGCCTGGCTCAGTCTCTTGGCGGCCCTGCTTTGCAGTTGCATACTCTGTAATTAAGTGGTGCCAATTAGAGCCAATTAAGCCCTATTACAGCCTGTTATTGCTTGTTAGCACCAGTTACCGGCTTCTTATTAAATTAAGTTACGTGCACAACTGACCTTATTCTATAACTTAGGCACACAAATTTGCATGCGCAGCTTTCTAGAATCTCAAGGGTCTGCTTTCCTTTACAGAATACTAACATAACAGCAAAAATACATGTCTATAATTTAGATATAAGCCAGTCATAGAGGTGGGTTAATCACTTGCATCTGTATGCTAGAGCTGTGCGTGTAAGTTAGAGTATTCTGTAAGTTATACGTTTAAATGTGAGTTCTGCCCGTGCTGTGTGCAGAATCCACCTTCGTGTATCCTTGCCTGTAAAATAAGTTCTATGAAAGTTATGCACGCATTTTGACTTTCAGCTTGTACTTTTTAGAATTACCCCCTTCATTCAGGACAGCGGATGCTACTGTATGAGAGTTGTAACTGTGTTCCGTGTTATCGCTCATGCTGTTAACCTGCAGTAGTAGCCATTGCTCTGCATCACCGGCATGACTGTCGTCCTCAAAGTTATCTGTAGTGTCAGCATGCTGTGTTAACTGTCCGCATGGGGCCACAAGGATTTAAAATGGTCTTTAGTGTGCCCTAACAAAATTGGCTCCTCTGTGTTGCCGTTGCTGTGTGCGATTAACAGGACCTTTGTCGTTCTGTTCCAGGTGAACCTATTAACATTAGAATTTCATTTCTCTTCCCATCAGGTACCTGCAGGCTCCAGTGTTCAGTTTGAGGAAGGAAATTTTTCCTTGTCAGCAGAAACAGAGGTAAAGCAACTCCCTCAGGGAAATGAGCGTCTGCTACAGTGGGCCCAACGGAAATACCGAGCAGTTACATCTTTCAGTGAAGTGAAAATGTCTAGGAACATTTACATCAAAGTGGGTGAAGGTAAGTGTCACCAGATCAGACAGAGAGGAAGTCCTAGAGAGGCGGAGGATTCTCGTGCTATGTAATTTAGGAATATAATAGTGGTAGGAAGTTGCAGTCTGTCTGCTGTCAGGGGTGGTATACTCATGCATGCGGCAGAGCACGATGGACATTGGTGCACTCAGTGGTCACTGATGGCATATGCCAGCAGAACAAGAGGTAGAGATGCAGAGGCGCATGCTCATGCACCTACAAAGGCCGGCAGCAAGAATCTCTGCTAAGCAAACAGCAAGCAACAGGCAGTGAGGTCCTTGGTGCATTTATCATGGTGTATTAGACTACAAGAGGGAGACCTCCACAACAGCAGTGTCTGGTTTGTTTACAGATTTGATACACCAGTAATACAATACAGCAATGTACGTATATAATCCTTTCCTTTCCTTCATTCTTCCAAAAGTGTTGTTCTTACAGTGGGGACCCCATTTCGATATGATGCAAAGATAGGCTTATAGCAGGGGTTCTTAACTTTTTTTTGGGGGGTGGGGGGGGGGGGGAGGGTTCCTGGACCTCTTTAACAATTTCCTTCCTAAACCTCATGTCCACTAGTGACTACTGACAGCTACATATGTCATTAACATGTTGCTAGGGTTACAGTGGTACACAGTTATACTGCCAATAGCTGTCCTAATAAATGACTTTCAATAAACTGCCTCAGATTTCAAGACTCTTTAGGAACCCCGTATGACCTGGGGTGTGGGCACTGCTGATTAAGGACCCCTGGCTTATAAAGATCTGAAATCGTGTGATGTGCTTAGGATATGTCAGTGACAGAAGTCTGGCTTCAAACTAGCTTACTTGGTTCTTAGCCCAGTGCTGTAACCACTAAGCCACTTCCCCATCACAGAGCTGCCAAGGGGGCCTGATCTTAAGAGGAAGATTTTAAGCTACACCCCCAGTTCTACACCACTCTACCCAGCCATGTCCCAGACCTGTCCATTCCGCTTCCTGGCTCACCCCCTGACAAACTTCAGCTCTAGTATCAACAAGCCACCTTCCCTTTGGGCAGTAGGAGACTCCTTATTTAAATTTCGTCTCCTGTTGCCACAAGACCAGTCTCGTGATAAAAACTGCAAAATCTCACAGCTCTTATCATAAGTGGCCCCGTGGCAGGAGAAGATGTCTTATTAAGGCATCTCTTCCTGCCAGTGGGGAGACTGCTCAGTGGGAGTTCTTCACTCCTCAACTTGAGTACCGTAGATAACGAATGAAAGTGGGAATCTCACGCTAAATGTGGGAGACTTGGCAAGTTTGCCATAAGGGCTTATAATATTAGCTTAGCACGTTTCAGAAGACAGCACATTATGGGTTTTTTTTTTGTTTTATCCCAAAACATTTTAATCTCCAAAATGATAATCCCAGCTTCCATAGTTTTTACAAGACCCATGAAAGTAGTTTCAGTTCAGTATGCAGAGATGAATGGCTGAAGAGCAGGAATGTTAGTTATTCTTTGCTTCTTGAGATAAGCACCTGATGATTGATGATGGAACTAGTTTTATTCCTCTGAGAGGCCTTCCAGTGTAATCTTATCTCTGCTGACAGCCACTTCTAGAAGGCAGAGTGTCAAAGGAACAGAACAAGGATCTAGTATCAAAACAAAGGAGGTGTTGGTGATATTAAAAATGCAGAAATGATGTGTGTCAACAGCCTTAATGTGCAACTGTGGCTCCCAAAATCTAGTCTCACAGAAACCCAAACAGATCTGATTTACAAGGTACCAACATATGCAAGTTAATATAGCCATTAGTCCAGATATATGCAGATGAATATGTGAGCATTTGTTCTGACAAGCAGACCTGTTGGGAGTTCTTGAAGATGTTATTTGGGAATTTATTGTTCATGGAGTCAAACAGGTGATGTGGTGGGGAGGGGTGGTGCACACAGGATTTATTGAATACTGTTTATAATTCAGATGTTAGGTGCGTTTTTAGCTAGGGCCCGAGCTGGTAACAGTATTAGAGTTCTGGAGGCAGTACTGGTAGCAGGATCAGATTAATCTATTACTCCTTGGCTAAGAACCAGGCTGGATTTGTCCAGTATCTCGGAGCTGATGAGCTATGAGATTGTGCTTGTGAAATGTCTGAGGTTCTGCTTGGTGGGGCAGCTTCATTGCTGGCCACGCTCGCTCTTGTTTGATAGAACATGGAACATGATGACAGGAGGGAGAATAATGGGGGTTTATGAGGTTTCTTATGGAGTGCTCCAAGCGTCCACACTTTTTCCCTCCTGTTTAGCATTTTTTTGACAGCCTGTAGGGAGGTAGTCCAGTCATGTGGATTTACTTTTTATCTATATGCAGATGCCATTCAGATGGTAGTCCTCATAGATGAAAATCTATCTAAAGCTTTGCTTAGCACCAATGCTGAGTTGGTTGCAAACTAACTTTCTGGTTACAAATGAACCAAAGCTGGAAATTTGGTGCATCAGAAAGTAAGATTTAGCAGTTGGTAGCAGTAAGAGTTTGACCTATGGTGATGTGATTGCTGTTCGGGATGCACAGAATTAAGATGGACTTGGGAAAATCCATTGTTCATTTCTGAGATAAACAGCATAAAATCTGATTAACTCTTTTGGAATCATGACAGAAACTTGAGTCCTGGATTGGATACTGTTGGAAACAGGATACTGGGCTTGAAGTATGCTAATGTTTGTGTTCTTAGATTCAGAGTTTGGGAATTGGTTGAATGGAGGTGAATACAGGTGTTGTCCTTTCAAGTTGGTTAGGAAACCAATTTTTAGATCAAGGAGCTGTTCACTCAGTTATACTCATTTTAGTATTTATTCTTCTAGATTATTAGCTCTGTATATTGGTCTCCCTGTTAAGTTATGAAGAGACTAAATTATTCAGTTTTGTGGCTTGGCTGTAAGGAGGAGTGAAAAGCAGGCTGGTGCTGGACTGCTGCTTGTCACCGTGCACTGGTTATGCGCTTATTTTTAGTTTTTGGGTGCTGCGGCAGAGTCATCCTACTTTCCTGCTGGAGAGGGTAGATAGTATTGCATTTCCTTGGCTTTTGTGCTACAGCCGGGGATTTGTATTTGAGGTCCCTATGATAAGTTTTATGATGGATGTGCTTAGCCTAGAGCATTCTTGCTAGTTATTCCACAGCTGTGGAATAGGTTGTCTGTGGAGGTCCACCAGGAACCCAATCAGTTAACATGCAGGCAAAAGAGGAGTCTTTTTGTTCCCTTGTTGAGGGAGGGAGGATTTACCCCGCTTTAGGATTGGAAGTAGTTCATTACTGTTGGTTCTGAATTTAGCATTATTGTATTGTACACTGCTTTGGATAAACATGTTCAAGAAAGTGGCCTATGCTTTGTGAAATAAAGGTTAGATGTCCTATTTTAGAAAAAGCAGCATTAATATCCCAGTACTGCATATGAATCTTTTTTCACTACACAATAATCACTTCTGAATTTTTGTTTAGGCAGGATTCAGTATTCCATCAGCGGTGTTCAACATTTTGCTGAGCACCACCAGCGTCAAACCCGTAAATTCACTGCCAGGCCATGTCTGAGCTTTGGAGTTGAATTTCTGGGTTTGCAGTGCCGGCTAACACACAGCCGGTTAACTGCAATATTTAGCACTTAACCATCTACGGTTTACTGCATAAAGATAGGACTGAGTTTTTTTATGTAGCTAACCTGACCAGTTAAGTTCTAAATATTAGTGGAGGAGTAGCCTAGCGGTTAGTGCAGTGGACTTTGATCCTGGGCAACTGAGTTCAATTCCCGCTGCAGCTCCTTGTGACTCTGGGCAAGTCACTTAACCCTCCATTGCCCCTGGTACAAACTAAGTACCTGAATATATGTAAACCGCTTTGAATGTAGTTGCAAAAACCTCAGACGGACGGTATATCAAGTCCCATTTCCCTTTCCCTATTTGAGATTCTATATGGAATGTTGCTACTATTGGAGATTCTAGATGGAATGTTGCTACTATTGGAGATTCTACATGGAATGTTGCTACTATTAGAGATTCTACATGGAATGTTGCTATTCCACTAGCAACATTCCATGTAGAAGCCTGCCCTTGCAGATTAGCAACGCAGCCACGCAGGCTTCTGTTTCTGTGGGTCTGACGATCTGCATGAATCCACATATTTTTATTATTTTGACCTATAAAACCACTTGTCCCTGAAACATGTTGAAAACAGAATAATCAATTTGTGTATCTATTGTTAAATCTTTTTATTATTAAAGAAGTCAGTAAACAAACAAGGTAATAGTACAGTGTTCATTTGCATTTTGTGAATACGCACTATTAAGCATATCCAACCCCTAATTACCTTGACCAATCCCAATTCCCTCTTCTATCATTGTATGAATTCTGTGCATAATGAAACTAGCAACAATATACAAAACAGAATACAGAATTATATCAGTGAATGGAGGATTGAAAAGATATATAATCTGAGAAGCACTGATATTCCACTAACAGAACTGAATCTCCCCAGCACTCCCCCTCTACTCCCCCACTGAGGAAAAAACCGCTGAAATGTAAAATACTGGTCACAAAGACCACATCGCTTATAAAGTTAAACCCCCCTGCACTGCCTACTAAGATACTTCAACATGGGAGAGAAGCTTGGATTCTTGTAGTCTCCACTCCACCTAATAACCAGAGGAAATCCTATGGTATATTCCTATTCTAAAAACAAAACAAAACCACCTCTCGGAACCTGGAATCCTGAGGCACTACAAAATGTTTAAAATAAAACTACGAGCCCTCGGGGCAAGGGAAAAAAATATATGGTTCCCAGACTGCCATCCATTTGTGTATTTAAAATGTAAACTTCTACAAAAGAGATGAAGTGAAGATGTGATTCCATGTGCCCCAATGAAAGGAGAGTTTAATTTTACTTCCAATTAATTTCAGTATATTTCTTCTTTATAACACCTGACTTCCCAAGCAGATTACAGCATCAGCTAAGATGAACCCATCAGGAAACAGGATATCCTCACTGAAATTTGGCCATGTATGACTGTATTCTATAGAACAGAGTGAAAAATAAGCACAAAATGCAATGTTTCTACCAGCTGCAATAATTATTTTGTGCTGTTTTAGTGATTTTCAATTTTATTTCATGATATATATGTACATATGGGAAGCTTTCAAATAAATAAAAAAGCTGTCAAATAAAAACACACAGAGGCAGTCAAATATCTTTGTCATTATAAGCAAAAGTAAAGTCATATAGCGCAGCACTGCAAATTACAAAGCAAGCTATGGAGTACTGACAAATACATTTTGAATATAACCCTCCCCCCCTTTCTCAGACCCCTTGAAAACTCCCCAAATCCCCCAACTCTTTTTACATCCCCAGCCCGATCCCCTCCTAACAGAGAAAATGCAAAACTTAGGAAGTTTAATAAAACAATATAATCTTCACAAGTTTGCTATTGTTTTGCTGTGACCAATATGGCGGCAAGCTCCGCCCACTGCCTTCAGCCCAGATAATGAGCCAGATAGGCTCATGACATCTCCTGTCATTAAACCTCCTTGGCACACACTCGTCCTAGAAAGACACACAAGGGAAGGGAATAGCAAAAGGAGGGGAGGTACATGCCCACCATGTGTGATGCCTTTACAAGATCTTGCCAGCTGAAGTCAAAGTAGCAAAATGTGCCTTCATACTAGGCCCAAAACGAAAACAAACCTTCACAGAATAAGGTTCATGGCATACCTAAATACAGGTTTCTCAAATTGTATGTACATTGACTGTGTGTTCAGAGTTCTTGTGAACATGGTGTGATGCTTCTAAAGTGTCTCTCTTCATAACAGCTGCATAGCAGGGGTTCACTAAATATTTGTGAAGGAAAAGTAATCTCATAAATTCACCAATTTTTATAGTCCATATTGACTTCTGTCTAAGTCACTGTAGTAGTCTAGGTAGAAAACAGCAGTTCTGTAAGGCCAGACCAGCCCTGATGTTATGAGTTGCATATACACTGAAGATTTATATTTTAAGGGAAACCTTCCTGTTAGAATCAGGACCTTGCAAAGATAACAGTGCTGTTGCTCTGATAGTTTTTCATTTTTGCACTTTCAGGAAGGAGGACGACTCAGAGGAAATAGGAATAATATAGTTCAGAGGAGGCGGTGGGTGCCTAGCAGGGGAAGACTGACAGTGATCTGGGCCCCCAGGCAATAAGGGTCAGGGACTCCGTACCACCCATCCAATATATATTACTGGCTATTAATAGTTAGGGGAGAATGGGCCTCCTATTGCAAGCCCTCAGACAGACTGGGCAGTCTGCCCTGGTGCCTAAAATAGCCTACTAGAAGAGGTTGTAGTAGCCAAACCCATGACAGAATTCAAAGTATGTTTGAGACAGATACAGACCTTGATGATAAGTGAGAATGAGGGATATGAGAGAGGAACAGGGCAGGGCACATAGAGGGTTATACTATAAAGAAGATGCTAACATTTTACACACCAAATATACTCGTAAATGCTTAGAATACTGACATATACACACATATACTCATAAATGCCAAGAATCCATCTGTGTGCCATTCTGTAAATATGCACATATCTTCCATAGCATGTACTTGACAGGTGTCTGCAGACATAGCCTGGATGGAGTGTGGGTGAGACTCGTATGTATACATGTCACTTACATATCTCTGGCATTTAGGTGCAAGGGCGGCCCTACCATTAGGCCACCTGAAGTGGGGGCCTCAGGCTGCACTCTTCTGATGCAGCATCGCCTCCCGCCCTTACTTCCCCAACACCTTTCCACCAATTTACCTTTTCTTTTTTGTTTTTCCAAAGGCGACAGCAGTGATTCCCAGAGGCTGCCCTGCCACCGGTCCTGGCCCCTTTTGTCTACTGCTTCCTGCCTCCGAGGAAACGGTAAGTTACGTCAGAGAGGCGGGTCGCAGTAGAGAGAAGGGGCCAGGATCTGCGGCATGGCAGCCTCTGGAAATCGCTGCTGCCTTTGGAAAAACGAGAAAGAAAAGGTAAATTGGTGGAAGGGGGTTGGGGAAGGAAGGGGAGAGATGGCAGACTCATGGCGGGAGGGGGTGGCAGCGATGGCAGCTCATTCCTCGCCTTGGGGGGGGGGGGCGGTGATGGCGGCTCATTCCTTACCTCAGACAGCAGTTTGTCTTGGCCGCCTGTTTAGGTGTGAGCATTTAACTGTATGGCTGGTGTAAGTGCTGATGCCTTACCGTGAACTCACATTTGTAACCGGTTGTGCTAGTATTCTATGGAAGACAGTAGGCACCTACTTTCCATTATAGAACAGGCTCTTAATAGGCCCCTATTTATAAAATTGCTCTCCTGTTGATATTGGGCATGACAGCTATGGTAACTGGGTAATATAAAAGTCTAACAGGTACTATGTAATTTTATATAAGTGACTTAAAAAAAACGGGATTCGTCTCATATGTATGTACCAAATCCAGGGACACGTTCCATTTGTTTTTATTTCTGGTTACTATTTTTTAATTAATTATTATTATTTTTTTTTTTACTAAAGCGATGATAAGAGGAGTTGGAAATAGAGTATACACTTGAAGGCATAACCTTATGAAGCAGAAGCAGATGCCTTCAGTATACTTGTACATTGCAGGTGTAGAGAAATAGGTAAAAATAATCTCACCAGCCTTAAACTAGGTGTCTTCTTACTACAACTAATCATTTCTATAGTGCTACTAGACATACGTAGCACTGTACACATTATATGCAGGTACTTTCTCTGTCCTTAGAGGGTTCACAATCTAAGTTTTTGTATCTGCGGCAATGGAGGGTTAAGTGACTTGCCCAAGGAGCTGCAACAGGAATTGAACCCAGGTCGCCAGGATCAAAGCCTGCTACACTAGCCATTAGGCCACTCCGCCACTAAAAGTAATCTTGTTCTGCTGTAATATTTTATATGGTCAGTGGGTTTCTTTGGACATTAAACTATTGAGGTCATTAATTATTATGCTTTCTGCATCTCTCTTTGGTTCTTCAACTAGATTATTTAGGCAGCTAACTCTTTGTCCTTCATTTCATACTAGAATACTCAGTGTTCAGTACTTCATCTTTCTCTTCCTTTAGTTATTAAGACAAAAGTGAATTATATGAAATTCTGGAAGTTATTGAAACTTATTTTTGGAAGACATTAGCTTTGTCCTTTTATTGTTTTGTACTAGGAGTACTTTTATTGTACATTGTTTGAACCCTTTTTTAAAGGTGAAATAGCGATTAACAAGAGTAGCATTAACATTTAAAATTGTTATATATTGCCTACTTGTCTCAGAGGGCATCAAAGCAGTTTACAACTATTAAAAATTAAAAATGGAGGGCCCAATATTTGAAGCAATTTAACCAAGCAGGAGAGGCTCCTGCCTGGTTAAATAGCATTCGATGTCCCGGCTGCTAATGTCCACTGGCATTTAAAGGGGCGGGGCTGCTGAATATCAAACCATCGCAGCTGCCTGATTAGTGCCAGGGTGATCTGGGGACAGAGGGAGGCATCATTATGTGTACCCTGTACCCTCACACTAGCCCCATCCACTGCAGAAAGGTACAGGTCTCAGTCACATCATTATCCTCCTCCCATCCTATTTTCCCTTCTGCCAGTAGGAGGCGTAAGACAGCTCTTACCTGTTGGTGCCTCCTCTGCCAGTTTTATGACATGAGAAAGCACTTGTGGGAGGCAAGTTTGAGAGAGAAGCACCATTGGTGCTATTCTCTCTAACACCTCCTTCCCCCACTGGCACTGTTTTCTTTTTCCTCCTTTCATGGTGCTCTTCAAGAGTCAAGAAACTCCCCCCCCCCTTTTTTTTTTACAAAGCCGCACTAGCAGCTGCTGGTGCAGTAATGCCATAACAGCCCATTCAAAGTGAATGGGCTATGTCGGCATTACCGAGCGGCAGCCGCTAGCGCAACTTTGTAAAAGGGGGGGGGGGGGTATTGGAAAGACAAAGCTTATATGTGTTGCCAAGTACTTAAAAGGAGAAAAAGGAAGAGTAAATAATCCTGCTGATTCTGCAAATTTAGGTGCGTTCCTGATTTATGCGCACAATTTAATTGAGTAACAAGCCAAGTAGTGCCCATGATGGGCTTTTAAACAAGCAATTATTGGCACTAATTAGGTTTAATTGGAACTGACATGCGTAAAGTTAGGCATGGGAACTGCGCCTACAACTTACACGTGTTCCGAAAAAGGGGGCACAGAAATGGGAGGGTCATGGATGTTTCAGGGTGGAATGGTGGCATGGTTTCGAGTTACGTGCGTAATTACAGAATAATGATGCTCCACGGGTAAATTTAGGTGTGGGCATTTGCACCACATTGTCATTGGTGCAGATGGCCAAGCCTAAATTTACATACAACTTTCTGCTTATGCATGTATTTTATAAACCAAGCCGAACTTTAGGTGCGGCTTATTGAACACCACTTAAGTGTGTTAATCTGATTGTGAGCCCTTGTGCCTAGGCCGAGACTTAGGAAGGACCTTGTCCAAGGCCTAGGGTAGACCAAACAGGCGCTAAGCAATACCACGGGCCACAAAGCCCCACACACTCAGGACAATCAACAAGCACCACCAGAAAAGGGAGATAGACCACTCAGGCGGGCCGCAAGGCCTATCCGGAACCCACTCGTACAGAGTCCAAGCGTACGGGCCTCACGGCCGAACTGGAACAAAGTCATACACTAGGGAAGGGAAAA
Source organism: Microcaecilia unicolor (assembly GCF_901765095.1). Lineage (NCBI taxonomy): Eukaryota > Metazoa > Chordata > Amphibia > Gymnophiona > Siphonopidae > Microcaecilia > Microcaecilia unicolor. Next base: position 71,237,197 of record NC_044036.1, on the reverse strand, counting down.
GAACAACAATGGGTCCCCGAAGGGACTGGAGCTCATACAGCGCACACAGCGCTAGCTAGTGACACAAGGAAAGGGTGACAGACAAAAGCTGGCAGATACAGACTACGACCAGAGGGAGAAAATGCAAACAAAGGCTACACAGAAACTCATGTAGCAGAGGGCAAAGTCCACAGGGAAAAAGGGAAAGCCTGAGACAGCATAGGACATTATAGACATGGACTCTACAAAAGCGAAGCTCCACAGGAATGACTAAACAGGGAAAAACAGGCTGAAGGAAAAGGCTGCTTTCAAATAAAGACAGGAAAGAAGCAGGCACACAAGAGTACCAAAAGGGATAAGGCAGACACCAGAGAAAGGCTGCCTAACAGAGGCAGGACTTACAGAAGGCAAATACCAAGCTCTGCACATAAAGGGTTAATACTGAGGAAAGGGGAATTAAACAGACAAAGCAGGAATGAGCTTACCACGGATAAAACAACACCAGAGCCAGACAGAGGATAGACCCAGGTGCAGTGCAGTGAAGCAATCAAATACATGCTGGTAACAACTAGCACACACAGAAACCACAAGCAACGAGAAGAGCAAGCAAACTCCAAAGAATCCTCACTGTGCCCCAGGCACACACTGAGTGAGGGAACCAGGCTTAGCTGACAGGAATTAACGCTAGAGCGTAGGCTGTAGGGAGAGGTAAGTTTAAATTGATCTGACTTCTGACGTCTGCTGCTTCAGACGTCAGCTTAATCCCCGACAGGCCAATCAGAAGTGAGTCGCAGTCATTCCCCTGCCTGTCTCCGTAGAATCATAACAAAATGGATTTTTTTAGGCGCCATTTATAATATTTACCCCAATATGTTCATCATTTTACTAGATATACTGCCCTTCTTGGGATTGACATCTAAAATGGTTTACAAATAAGTAGGGCTGCATTTTGATCGCAGCTAACTCTGCGATTATTTAATCTCCTGTCTTCTTCAAACATCTCTCTTACTCTCTTCCACTATCAACCCCTGTTCTTGGCGTAATCCGACGTCTTCTTCCCCACCCGTGTTTCAACATCATCCACCTCTATGCCAGTCTATCTTAAAAGTGGTCTTTTTTTTTACCCTTGCCAGTGGCAGTGTTGCACAGATGCTGCTTGCAGATTGGTTCAAAGCTTTCCCCCCGACCTATCCCACTGATGTAGAAAAAAAGAAGTGATGTCTGAGGATGCAGGACAGGGCAGAGGGAAGGTTTCGGGGCAGGCCACAGGCAGCATATCTGCAAAGCTGCCACTTACAGGACCCAACAGAAGACCACCTGTAAGGTAGACCAACAGAGGGGATTGAGGAGGGGGGAAAGACATGAACCCCGGGTAGGGGGAGGGGAGTGATCTGCAGACCCGCGAGCTGCAGACCAGCGAGCAGAACTGGAGGGGGTCACTGATGGACACTATGACCAAGGCAGTGAGCTCCAGCAGTAACAAGAAGAGCTTGCTGCTGCTCACCACCAAATTTGTGTCACTGCACATGGAGGTGGAGGGGAGGGAGGGAGAGGTGCTGGACAATGGGAGAGAGGAAGGAGAGGAAGGGAGAGAGAGAGAGAGAGAGAGAAAATGGACCTCATGAAAGAAGGAGAGAGAATGGATTTGGGAAAAGAGGAGAGGGAGGGAAGGAAGAGAAAGGGAAAGATACTGGATAAGGGGGTTGGAGGGACGGAGATTCAGTCCTTCAGGGAAGGGATGGGGATGGGATTTAATATACTGTCTTTCTGTGATTACAATCAAAGCAGTTTATATATTATATACAGGTACTTATTTTGTACCTTGGGCAATTGGGAGGGGGTGGATTAAGTGACTTGGCCAGAGTCACAAGGAGCTGTAGTGGGAAATAAATAAGTAAATACAATTCCTTTAATTGTGCAATTAAGCCAGATTAAAAATTTTAATCAAAATGCAGCCCTACAAGTAGGAAATACTATGAACCACAAATCAGGCAAAGTAATAAAAATCTATATAGATTACAATTAGGTTCTAATAACAGTAATTACAAATACAGGCCAAGTTCAATTACAGGTCAGGCCAGGTGAACAATATGAACAGTTACCAGGTTCTAGGTTTAGGTATTGGCCCTCGTTCTGTGGATAGTATACATTTCATAATATCATTGTGAGGTTGGACCATATGCATTCGCTGTATTAAACTGATTTTCATTTAAAGAGATGTTTTCCAGTTGTGGTTTTCTGTTTTTCAACTTTGAATATTTCTAGCATCTATAGAGCTTTGAAGTAACATTGTTGTAGCCTGATTTGTTTAAAAATAATTTTAACATGAATTCTTTGCATTATTTCAGATGCAAATAAAGCCCTGTAGTTAAAACTACAAAGCACTGAAAAAGTGTACTTTACATAGCTGGCAAAAGGATTATGAAAGTTGAATGTGCTTATTAATCAGCTCTTAGCTGTCACTGAACTGTTGTTATCTTTAATTCCTTCTTTAGAACTCTTTATCAGTACCTGGAAAACACTAGAGAAAAGTGAATTAAATGTACTTCACCTGAGATTAGGAAGTGGATTTGAAAGTATCCAGATGGTTGGTGCTTAGCCCTTTTTACGTAATTATAGTGTAGAAAAATGATATCCTAAACCTTAAATCCCCTTAATAATAGTTTATTCCTCCAGGGAGAATTTCAAGGGCCTGCCAGTCTGAAACATGATGAGAACAACACAAGGAAAACAAATTCAGCACCACAGATGATATAATTGCAATAGAACACGGCAGGCCATTTTCTGAAATAGCACTCATGTAGTTGAAGTCCGATGTGGTTTTAACTGGTTGTGCTCTTGGGGGTGAGTGGGTGGGGCTGAATCTAGTGCTCTGTGTGAATTTCAAACCCTCCAGGATTCAAAACTATTTAACTGGCCAGGAATGGCTCCTGGCCGATTAAATAGTGTTTAAGCACCTAACCGTGGATATTCTATCCCGGTTAGCCACTAATTAGTTATATTCAGTGAAAAAAACCGGCTATGTTGAGCAGTCAAAATAGGCTGCTTAAATAACATGCCTATCTTTGAAAACTAAAAAGTTAACCAGTTAGCACTGAATATCGACGTAGGCAGTTAGCGTTTTAGTTAAACCTGATATGGCCTGGCATTGAATATCTGGGTTTAAAGCCGGCAGCAGACAGCAAATGTGATGCCCGTCGGCTGCTGAATTTCGGGCCCAGAGAGTTTACTTCTCATTTTATCTGTTGGGTAATAAGTGTTCTCCCTTCACCCATCTCCCCTTTGCTATGTAATATGCTACCAAACTATCCAGCCGTGAGCTGCCTATGTTTCTATAAATATCCCAGACTATAAAATATCATGAGAAACTGTAGGGAGGAAATATGCAATTTAGATTCAAATTATTATTATTACTTTTTCGTATATAGTTGTGGAAGAATTGCGTTAACCACTGTGCATGTGTAATCTGTCCTCTGTGAAGGCTTATAGCTAGGATCAGACCTTTATTGAAATGAATCTACTGTGTTTTTTTTCCCCCAGATTCTGTTTTTCCTTCCACCTGTAATATAGACAAGAACTTTCTGTCCCTGAATTATCTGGCTGAATATCTCCAGCCTCAGCCTGCCCTGGGCTGCCTTATGTCCAACCCAGATGAAGAAAGGGAAGTCCACATCATTGAGTTAATTTCTCCCAATACTAATCCTTACAGGTAATGTGAGTGCATGAGAAACGATTAAAAGTTCTCTTTATTTCTCTTTGTATGTCGTTCTTTTACATGTAGTGGGGCAGACCACCTTGATATTGCTGCAAATGGCAGCATATCAGATACAAAAAATAGCCATGAGGAACCGAAGGGACATATACTAGAATCAGCAAAAACCAATCTCTGGAAAATATTTTAAAGTAACCGTGACCACCTTATAGTAATGTAGAGAAAAGGCATCCCTAAAATACAAAACAAACAAGGAATCCAAGCCCCTGAAAAAGCACCATTGGTCCTTAACATTTGCTTATTTCAATGCATTAGATGTTTGGGTGGACTTTAAAGATTTTTTGATATATGTAGACTTTTTCTGACCGATGATGGTGATTTTTCAGGGGGTTTGATCCCTTGTTTGTTTTGTATTTCACTGAGGTCTCTTCTTCATATTACTATAAGAAGGTCACGGTTACTTTAAAATATTTTTCACAGATTGGGTTTTGCTGATTCTAGTATATCAGACACTACATAAATAAATGTATGTATGTACAGTGCCTTATTAATCTTTCATATTCAGCTGTCTAAAAATATTATTCAAAATGCATTAAAGTAGAAGTTTGTTGTATTGATCTATAAAACACTTTTGAAGTGAAAGAACAATTAGAAAAATATTGAAAAAGTAATTAAAAAGAAGAAGCCAAATCATCTTTATTGCATAAGTCTTCATATCCTTTCTCACAGCAAACCGAAATTAGTTCTGGTTCCAAAAATTGCCTTAAGCCATTTACAGATAATGCTATGTTTCCCAGGTTCCATAAAATCACAGAGTCATTACTTTAATGTATATAGATATCAATCATTACTAAACACAGAACCTGTAGAATTACAGTCTCCATGCTTGGTTTAAGTTCTAATATTGTGATCTGCAAGGAGAATTTATTTTAAGGTACAAATGTTGGTGTTTTAAAATACTATAAATGTTTTACAAAAAACTTCGTTTTATTGGGCAAACTTCGTTAGTAGGACTCAGTAGAACCCTAAACATTCAACTCTTCACCTACATCAGGTCCTAGATATCCACATTAATTCTCCCTCTTGGAATTAACACCCACCTCCTCATCGTCGTCCCTTAAAGCTATATTCTTTAAGCCTTATATATACCTTTAAGGGAAGACGATGAGGAGGTGGGTGCTAATTCCATTGCCACTGTAAATTGTTGGTGATGAGCACCGCTGAGGCTATAAGTTGATATAAATGCTATATATATTTGAAAGGAACAAGAGGGAGAATTAATGTGGATACAAAAAACTTCAGCATTAAAGTGTGGTACTTGGCAAAATGAACCATATGTTTTCACAGTGCCAGCCAAATAGCTCTACAGTGTGCTACATTGGTATATCCTACTTAGGCTGCCGAGTGTACACCACTGATCCTGGTTATACAGTGAGCTAGTGGAAAATTTACTTTGGGGCACTTTTACTAAGCCGAGGTAGGCTCTACAGGCGTGCAGAGTGCGCCCAAATGACACTACCACCAGGTCAGCGTGCCCTCTTGATGGTAATTTCAGATTTGGCATGTGCCCATAATGCGTGGACGAATTACTTATTTATTTCCTCCTACGTGTGCCAATTCCGACGGTACTTGGCGTGCACCGACCGGTTACCACGTGTGTAGCACTTGAACCTTTACCGCTAGATCAGTGGGTGGCGTTTAGGGCTCAGGCCGGTTTTTGGTCACGCTCTGGTTTCATTTTTATCGCAGGCCTTTTCCCGTCCTATTAAAGCCATGTTTTGTAGATGCGGTAAAAACTGGCCCGGTGCGTGCCCAGTACACGTGCCTACACTACCGCAGGCCACTTTTTACTGCGGTTTAATAAAAGGGCCCCTTTGTTTGTTATTTAGGTTTTTACAGGCTTCAGAAACAGAATTTTTAAATATTTTTCTTGCTTTGATCACAAGGATACTTAAAAGGTGCCTCCTAGAAAGGATGTCAGCAGTTCTTCAGATGAGTGTGACGATAAAGAACCTGGTGAGGTAATGCCTAAACCTAAAGTGTCTGCCACAAAATCAGTGGCACCAAAAAGTTCAGTGTAAAGTTCATAACCAACCAATAACGAGAAGCATGACATGCCATACCATATAGCTACTCTAGTTCCTAAAACAGAACTTAATTTATTCCAGGAGTTTTTCAGTGAAGTAATGGAGTGTGGTAGCCGTGTTTTGAATGTTTTCACTTATATACACTGTCAGCTAGCACATTTGCTTATTTCCGATCTGAGGAAGAAGGGCGACCTTCGAAAGCTAATCAAGAAATGTATTAAGTTATGTCCAATAAAAAAAGGTATCATCTTATTTTCTTTTCCATGTTTTATTTTGTTTGATTTCTATTGATAAACTCAGTGAAGTAATCAACTTTATAACAGATCAGAGCATAACTCAAGGAAAAAAGCAACATCTTACTAACCCCAATATCCAAAGATACAAAGCAAAAAAGCAAATGAAATCACCAACTACCGCCAGGTAGCATCCATCCCTCTGGTAGTCAAACTGATGGAAAGCATGGTAACCAAGCAACTTACCGACTACTTAAACAAATTCTCAATACTAAACCAATCACAATCAGGATTCTGCTCCAACCATAGTACCGAAACAGTACTAATCACTCTCCTAAACAAATTCAAACAAGAAATCACAACTGGCAAAAGCATACTTCTCCTACAATTTGATATGTCCAATGCGTTCGACATGGTAAATCACAAAATACTATTAAACATCCTAGAATACTTCGGGATTGGTGAAAATGTACTTAGTTGGATCAAGGGTTTCCTAACCACAAGAACATACCAAGTGATATCAAATTCGAACATATCATCACCATGGAAACAGATTGTGGGGTACCCTAAGGATCACCACTATCACCAACCCTGTTCAACCTAATGATGACCCCACTAGCCAAATCCTTATCCAACCAAGGCCTTAATCCTTACGTCTACGCAGATGTTGTCACGATATATATCCCGTATAAACACGATCTAACAGAAATCACCAACTAAATCAAAACCAGCCTGCAAATCATGAACTCATGGGCGGATGCATTTCATCTAAAACTCAACGCAGAAAAAACACACTGTCTCATCCTCTCATCCCAATACAACACGTACAAACCCACCAACTTAAACACCCCAGAATACATCCTTCCTGTTTCTGACAGCCTGAAAATTCTTGGCGTTACAATCGTCTGAAACCTCACACTAGAAACCCAAGCGAAATCTACAACAAAGAAAATGTTCCATTCAAATGAGCATCTTGGGGGGTGTGTCAAGATGGCGGTTTGAGCTTTTGGACGCTCGTACGAGAGAGACCGAACTTTTCTTTGCTTTACTTTTCTGAATTTTACGAGTTGAAAACTATGCCTCACACAAAAAGAAAGGGTGTAGTGAAGAGTCTACCGTTGACAACTCAAATTGCTGCACCATTTCAGTCTACACTCGACAGGTATGCCACAAGCACTCCATGTGAGACCAGCTTGAGGAATCCCGCAGTCGGAGTTGATGGAGGAACACTGACCCCACAGGGAATGGAGACAACACTTTCCTCGCCGGAGGTTAATCCACCACCATGTCCCGCTGCTCTTAGAGGTGGGCCGGAGGACCTGGATGTGTCGGAATGCGGCGTATCAGAATCACTAGCCAGCGGCGACCTACCCAAGATGGCGGCGGAGAAAACTAGCTTGGGAGCAAGATGTTTCCCGTGGTGGTAACGCTAGAGTCTATTTGGAATGCAATTCAAGCATTAACAAATACAGTTGCACAGGCTGCTCAAGAAACTTCATCTATTGTGAGTAAAATGGACTCTCTAACAATGGCTTTAGAAACCTTGAAACAAGACTCTTTGAAAAATAATGTTCAACAAGAAATAGTAACTTTAAAATCTACTACGGAAGCTATAATTAAAGATAAGATAATAATCCATCGGAAAATAGAACAATTTGGAATTATAATAGACGTTTGAATCTATGAATATTAAATTTCCCAATAATTTTGGAAATAAGTGCTACAGAACTATTTAAGAAATATTTGATTGATATCCTGCAATACTCTCCTAATCTTATTCCGTCATTAAATAAAATATACTATTTACCTATACCTCAGAAACATGGAGAGCATGAAAAGGAATCACAAGCACAATTACTAACTCAAGCATGGGAACCGGGTTTTCAAGATCTTACGGCATTTCTGGAACAGTCAAGTATTTTTGAACAAGACTTAAACTCCATTTTGAAATTATACTTTAAAAACTCATTAAAAACTTTTTATGGGGATAGAATTTGGATATATCCCGATGTAGTAAAATCTACACAACAAAGAAGGAGAGCCTTTTTGGCATTAAGAGAAGAGTCAAAAGCTTTGGGAGCGAGATTTTTACTCGCATACCCATGTAAATGTGTAATACGTTATATGGATAACAAATACTTCTTTTTTTGAACCTGAACAACTTAGAACTTTTCTTGATATAAAAAAACTGACCAATTAGACCTTAGATTATGATGAAGATCTGTGATTAATTAATATACAGAAATAATCGTGGAATTACCAGGCCTTTTACTTGTTTAATTTACCTATAATATTCTCCTCTAAATGTTCGTCCCCCATGCAATATAATATTGGTGGTCTAAGAAAGAGCTGAAATGTTCGCTTAGTTATAAAGTTTTTCTTTTCCCTTTTTTTTATTGTTAGTCTCTGAGTTTCTGTATACAAGATTTAATGCTTGTAAATAATTATAAGAATTTATAAATTAAAAAAAAAAAGAAAGAAAATGTTCCACTCAGTGTGGAAACTCAAACGAGTAAAACCTTTCTTCCCGAGAAAAATATTCCGCAATTTGGTTCAATCAGTGGTACTAAGTCACCTAGACTACTGCAATGGAATCTATTCGGGATGCAAAGAATACATCATAAAGAAACTCCAAACTGCCCAAAACACCGCAGCTGGACTTATATTTGGAAAAACGAGATTCAAAAGCGCCAAACCCCTAAGAGAAAATCCGCACTGGCTCCCAGTCAAAGAACGTATTGCGTTCAAAATCTGCACTCTGGTCCATAAAATCATCTACGGCGAGGCCCCGGGAATATGGCAAACCTCATAGTCTTACCAACCAGAAACACAAAACGATCAACACGCACATACCTAAATCTCCATTACCCAAGCTGCAAAGGACTCAAATACAAATCAACCTATGCATCCAGCTTCTCCTATATAAGCACGAAACTATGGAACGCATTACCAAATGTCATGAAAACAATGCACGACCCATCAAACTTCCAGAAATCATTAAAAACCAACTTGTTCAAAAAGGCATACCCTAATGATCCAACTTAAACGCCTGAACCGTGCAACACAACGAAATTAATACTTGAACTGGACATAACTTAACTCTTCCTCCTGGATTCCCTAATATGTTTGTCACTCTTGAACTTTTACTATAATATCACTCTGTATTTGTTATACTAGAATTGGCGATCACCATCACGGTACTATCCAACTTATAATCGAAACTTTTTGCCGGCGATCTTCCGACACAAATCGGGAGATCGCCGGCGATTTCGCAAAAGCGGCTAAAAGCGTATAATCGAAAGCTGGCTTTTTAACAGCATCGCCGCTTTCCCGTCGCCTTGCCGGCGAAAGTTCAAGGGGGCGTGTCGCCGGTGAAGCGAAGGCGGGGCATGGGCGTGGCTACCAGATGGCCGGCTTTCGGCGATAATGGGAAAAAAAACGGCGTTAAGCGGTATTTGGCCGGGTTTACTTGGTCCTTTTATTTTCACAACTGAGTCTCAAAAGAGTGCCCCAACTGACCAGATGACCACCGGACGAAATGGGGGATGACCTCCCCTTACTCTCCCAGTGGTCACCAACCCCCTCCCATACTACAAAAGTTAAAATGAAAACCTTTTTTGCCAGCCTGTATGCCAGCCTCAAATCCCGTACCCACCTCCATGATAGCAGAATGTGTTGTATCGTCTGACAGCCTTTCCGTGGTTGCGATGTGGCTCTCGGGTGAGTATGACACCTTTTCTGTTAGGTGCCCTGCAGAGTCACATCAGCAATGCATTGTGATGGGTGTAGGGTACTGGGCTCTACTCCCATGGTGCTTTTTCCCCCTGCTAACTGGGTCAGAGTGTGCCCTGTTTTGTTTCCGGTAGTCCTTGAGATAGTGGCCATTTTTGTAAGCCAGTTTTAGATCCCTTTTTTTGTGTTTCCCACGTTAGAAAATGTTATTACCTTGAATGTTGCTGAAAGAGGGCATTGTACAGCATTCTGCCAGCTCGGACCTACTGCTAATCTCAGTATCAGGGAGACTCTTTGCCAGTGGGGCACAACCTCTGATCTGCAGTTAATGTGAGTAAAGGTGCTTATTCAAATAAAGCACTTTTTCAAAGACATTAGTCTTCAGGTGTCAACTGGTGTGCCAAGGTTATACAGCAGCAACAAGTCCTAGAGGCCTGAGTGTGTGCAGGTCCCTGGAGCACTTTTAGTGGGTGCACATTTGTGGGTAGGGGGTTTGGGGGGGGCTCAGCACCCACAGTAAGGGAGCTATGCATGTGGGAGCTGTTTCTGAAGTCCACCACACTGACCCCTAGGGTGCCCAGTTGGTGTCCTGGCATGTAAGTGCACTACAAATGCTGGCTCCTCCCACGACCAAATGCCTTGGATGTCGCCGGGTTGGAGATGGCCGACATTTTTTTCCATTATCGCTGAAAAACAAAACCGGCCATCTCAAACCCAGCGACATCCAAGGCATTTGGCCGGTCTAAACCGTATTATCGAAAAAAAAAGATGGCCGGCCATCTTTTTGATAATACGGTTCCGGCCAGCTGTTGCGCCACCGCCAAAATAGATCACCGGCAATCTATTTCGCCGGCGACGTTCGATTATTCCCCTCCACGTTAGCCACATTGAGCCTGCAAATAGGTGGGAAATTGTGGGATACAAATGCAACAAATAAATAAAAATAAATAAGGTATGCTCAGCAACAGAATCAACACAGCTTTGACCTGAAAGCTTTTCAGTTATGGCACTTTCTCAGTTTCATACTTTGTTACAGCCTATCACCGACTGCTGTTAGAAGATATGTATTAGGAAAATGCTGAAGACTTCAATGTGAAAAATGTGACTGATTCTATGAGTTGACAAGCACATAGAGGCAACAAGAGCAATCTACACCACCATTCAGCAGAATGACAAAATGTTCAAGATATGTTGCTGTGCAGATCTGCTGAACACAAAAGGGTACATAGTGAGCCAACGCTGACCGTCGCCGGCTAGATTAGCCCACAGTATTCAGTGCAGAGTCATGTTTGGGCACAGGCATTGAATATCATGGGCAAAATCCGGTGGGGCTGACCATTGGAGCTTATGTCGGTCCTGGCTAACATTCAGCCAAGGCCTGCATAAAACAGGTATGTGGGCCCTAACTGACTATTGGCCAGGACCTGTATAATCTTTTTTTTTTCTTAATTTTCCCATCTCCCCAGCCCACTGCCATTCCTGAAGCTCCCAAAACATCCCTCTCTCTAAGTACTGTGAGTTGCTGTGAGAGGTCACGGCAGCCATTTTCAAAAGGCAACCGCAAGGGGCAGGAGCAAGCGGGCATTGCTTCAGCCCCCAATACCCTCACTGGACCACTAAGGATACATGTGGGTCGGGGGGGGGGGGCTACCTAGACTTCAGGGGGGGTTGTGGGGATGTTCAAGGGGGCTAAGAATGCCGGTGGGCTGGGGGCGTACCGTCGTAGAAAGTGTACAATAGCAATAATATAAAGTCTAAAATTCCAACAGGCTGAGGGACACAAACACATAGACTGGCGCAAGAAAACAGGACAAAATAGAGCACCAAAGGGAAAAAAAACAAGACCTGAAAAAATTACGACAAAATACTGTAAATACATTTTTCAGTGCTGCTTTAAACTCTGAACGTGATTGTAACTGGCATAGGGGAAGAGGAATTTAGAATTCCAAAGGACTGGTCCGGCAACCGAAAGCGTGGATTTCCTCAGAACAATTGAACCAAGCAAGGAGAAGCAGTGGCATAGCCATGGGTGGGCCCAGGTGGGCTGGGGTCCACCCACTTCAGGCTCAGGCCCACCCAAAATTTCTTCTCCCTTAATATGGCTGGTGCGGGATTCCCAAGCCCTGCCAACCGAAGACCTCCTACCCGCTGAACAAACTTACATTTTAGGTGGCCACTAGTGTTGCCCCCGAGCCCCCCCCCCCCCCCCCCCCACCAGTGTATGTTCAGCTTTCGCGCATGTTCAGCAGCTCAGGGTTACTGCCAGCAGCCACCTGAGGTAAGTTTATTCAGCAGGAAGGAGGTCTTCAGCTGGCGGGATTTGGGGATCTCCACCAGCACAGGTACTTCATTTACTTTTTTTTTTTTTGGGGGGGGCGGAATTAAATTAGGGCTTTGTTTTAGTTGGGGGTGGGGCACTGGGAGGGTGTGTGTGTAAATAATTAGCGTTTTGCTTTAGTTGATGAGGTCCATGGGATCCAAGATTTACCTGAACCTGGCTGGAAATTAAATTGGGGTTTTGTTTTAGTTGGGGGGGGGGGGCGCTGGGAGGGGGTGGAAAGTAAATTAGGGTTTTGTTTTAGTTGGGGGAGGGGCAGTGATGAAAGTTTTGGCCTGCCCACTTTGATCTCGAGACTGCCCTAAATTGGCTGTCTAGCTATGCCACTGTTCTATACTTTGGTAGTCCTTCCTGTAAAATATTCATGAAGGGGAAGCCCATTGAATTTGATTTCAAGGCATGGTGCATCTTTTCATCTGATGGTTATCTGTATTAGTTTCTTCCGTACGCTGGTCAAAAAGACAATTTAAATTATGATTTAGGTCTTGGAGGAAGTGTTATTATGCATCTGCTTCATGTTGTTGCAAATCCCCAATAAAAGGCAGTATATTTTAACAGTTTTTTCACTTTTCATAAGCTGATGATTAAACTCTGACAGTCAGACTTTCATGCAACTGGAACTGTATGTGAACCACAACTAATTGGTAGTGAATTATGGGTCAGCAAATCATTGCAGTGAAAAGAACATTGCAATTATGATTATTTCTTTGATTTAAAAATAAACGAAGTACTGGCAGTGAAGTGCAATGATAACTCAGTTCTGACTCTGGCGAGTGATTTTTTAGTGTTGATCCACTTCTTACTGCTAAGCGATTTTCATGCACTGAGCGGAAAGTAGCCAGTGTTACTCAGCCCAATCTGATAGCAGGTTACAATGCCAAAATGGCTGGAGTGGATCTGCTGGAAACTTTGCCAAATACAAAGTAGCTGTGAAAGGGCAGAAATGGTTGTGGTCCTATTTTGTAAACTACGTAGATGTAGCCCCGTGTAGTGCATGGCGGTTGCATCAACTGGTCTGTGGCAAAGACATAAATCTGATGGAGGTTCGTCACTATGCCTCTTCCCTACTCTTGGCTTTAAAAGGTCCTAATGATGATAGTGAGGTCTCAACTACTAGAAAACAGCTGCAAGGCAAAGCTTCATAATTGAAGAAGCTATCTGACCCATGTCAACATCTCATAGTAACATAGTAGATGATGGCAGAAAAAGACCTGCACGGGCCATCCAGTCTGCCCAACAAGATAAACTCATATGTGCTACTTTTTGTGTATACCCTACCTTGTTTTGTACCTGTCCTCTTCAGGGCACAGACCGTATAAGTCTGCCCAGCACTATCCCCGCCTCCCAACCACCAGCCCCGCCTCCCAGCACTGGCTCTGCCACCCAATCTCGGCTAAGCAGCTGAGGATCCATTCCTTCTGAACAGGATTCCTTTATGTTTATCCCACGCATGTTTGAATTCCATTACCGTTTTCATTTCCACCACCTCCCGCGGGAGGGCATTCTAAGCATCCACTATTCTCTCCGTGAAGAAATGCTTCCTGACATTTTTCTTGAGTCTGCCCCCCTTCAATCTCATTTCATGTCCTCTAGTTCTACTGCCTTCCCCTCTCCGGAAAAGGTTCGTTTGCGGATTAATACCTTTCAAATATTTGAACGTCTGTATCATATCACCCCTGTTTCTCCTTTCCTCCAGGGTATACATGTTCAGGTCAACAAGTCTCTCCTCATATGTCTTGTAACGCAAATCCCATACCATTCTCATCATGAAAAACCCTGATGGATGAAGACTATGATGTCATGAATGCGAAAACACCACTTGCTATATGTGTAGTAGCTGCCAGATTGGCATTCATGCTAGACGTTTTAGTTTCTATCGCTCTTACTAGCAGAAAATATTTTAAGATACTAGCAGGCTTATTTTCGAAAGAGAAGGGCGCCCATTTTTCGACACAAATCGGGAGATGGGCATCCTTCTCCCAGGGTCACCCAAATCGGCATAATCGAAAGCCGATTTTGGGCGTCCTCAACTGCTTTCCGTCGCGGGGACGACCAGAGTTCATGGGAGCGTGTCAGAAGCGTAGCGAAGGCAGGACTGGGGCGTGCCTAACACATGGACATCCTCAACCGATAATGGAAAAAAGAAGGGTGTCCCTGACGAGTGCTTGGCTGACTTTACTTGGTCCATTTCTTATTATGACCAAGCCTCAAAAAGGTGCCCGAACTGACCACCGGAGGGAATCAGGGATGACCTCCCCTTACACCCTCAGTGGTCACTAACCCCCCTCCCACCCTCAAAAAAAAAAAACTTTTAAAATATTTTTTGCCAGCCTCAAATGCCATACCCAGCTCCATCACAGCAGTATGCAGGTCCCTGGAGCAGTTTTAGTGGGTGCAGTGCACTTCAGGCAGCCAGACCCAGGCCCATCCCCACCCCTACCTGTTACACTTGTGGTAGTAAATGTGAGCCCTTCAAAACCCACCACAAACCCACTGTACCCACATGTAGGTGCCCCCCTTCACCCCTTAGGGCAGTGGTAGTGGTGTACAGTTGTGGGGAGTGGGGTTTGGGGAGCTATGCACCTGGGAGCAATTTCTGAAGTCCACTGCAGTGCCCCCTAGGGTGCCCGGTTGGTGTCTCGGCATGTCAGGGGGAACAATGCACTACGAATGCTGGTTCATCCCATGACCAAATGGCTTGGATTTGGTCGTTTCTGAGATGGGCATCCTCGGTTTACATTATCGCCGAAAATCGGGGACGACCATCTCTAAGGTCGACCTAAATTTCGCGATTTGGGCGTCCCCCATCTTGTTTCGATAATATGGGTTTCCCCGGCCCTTCGCCGGGACGTCCTGTGAGGACGTCCTCAGGAAAACTTGGGCGCCTTTTCGATTATGCCCCTCTAAGGGGCCCCTTTACTAAAGTGTTTTGCAGTAAGCCCTAAGGTAAAATTATGTATAATCATACCTGATAATTTTCTTTCCATTAATCATAGCTGATCAATCCATAGACTGGTGGGTTGTGTCCATCTACCAGCAGGTGGAGATAGAGAGCAAACTTTTGCCTCCCTATATGTGGTCATGTGCTGCCGGAAACTCCTCAGTATGTCGATATCAAAGCTCCATCCGCAGGACTCAGCACTTAGAGAATTACACCCACGAAGGGACACTCTGCCCAGCTCACCACCGCCGAAACGGGGGAGGGGAATTAACCCAGCTCATCCCCACACAAGTGGGGGAGGGGAATCCGTCCAGCTCATCCCCGCGGAGCGGGGGAGGGACACCACACCCGCCGATGCGGGGGGATCTGGCTTATCCTGCAACCGCAACCGCGGGAGGAGCTGACTGACCCTAACACCGCCGAAGCGGGAGGGGTACAAAGCTGCCCTACAGCCGCACGAAGCGGGAGGGAGTGCCGGCAGAATTTTAAGTCTCAATCCAGCCCCGTAAAACGGAGGGGAGAGGAATGCAGCAGCTCACTGTAACACAAACTCGTCTTAACTCTTGAAGAATCCAAGTGAAAAAACTTGAACACGAAGTCTTTCTGAAGTAACTGAAGACTAAACTTGAACCTGAAATGCAACCAGAATAAAAACAGTACAGATATCTGGGAGGGGCTATGGATTGATCAGCTATGATTAATGGAAAGAAAATTATCAGGTATGATTATACATAATTTTACCTTCCATATCATCAAGCTGATCAATCCATAGACTGGTGGGATGTACCGAAGCAGTACTCACCCAGGGCGGGACATTGAAATCCCTGACCTCAACACTGAAGCTCCAAACCGGGCCTCCGCCCGTGCAGCCACAGTCAAACGGTAATGCTTGGAGAATGTATGAGCCGAAGCCCAAGTTGCCGCCTTGCATATCTCTTCCAAGGAGACGGATCCGGCCTCTGCCATCGAGGCCGCCTGAGCTCTCGTGGAGTGAGCCTTCAGCTGGATAGGCGGCACCTTCCCCGCGGCCACATAAGCCGCTGCAATGGCTTCCTTGACCCATCTTGCCACTGTAGGCTTAGCAGCCTGCAGACCCTTACGAGGACCTGCAAACAGGACAAACAGATGATCCGATTTCCGGAAATCATTGGTCACTTCCAAGTATCTGATGATGACTCGTCTCACATCCAGATATTTAAGAGCAGAGTACTCCTCTGGGTAGTCCTCCCTACGAAAGGAAGGGAGACAGAGCTGCTGATTCACATGGAAGCGAGAAACAATCTTGGGCAGGAAGGAAGGCACTGTGCGAATAGTCACTCCTGCCTCAGTGAACTGCAGAAAAGGCTCTCGACATGAGAGCGCCTGGAGCTCGGAAACTCTTCTGGCTGAAGTGATAGCCACCAAAAAGACTGCTTTCAACGTCAGGTCTTTCAGAGATGCCCTCGACAAGGGTTCAAAAGGCGGCTTCTGCAATGCTCTTAGTACCAGGTTGAGATTCCACGCAGGCACCACTGAGTGCAGAGGAGGGCGCAGGTGATTAACTCCCTTGAGAAAGCGCACCACATCTGGCTGCGAAGCCAGGGAAGCACCCTTCAGGCGGCCCCTGAAGCAAGCCAGAGCCGCTACCTGGACTTTAAGGGAACTGAGCGACAGGCCTTTCTCCAGACCTTCTTGCAGGAACGCCAACACTGAAGAAATTGGAGCAGTGAAGGGAGAAAGTGAGCCTGCTTCACACCAAGCTGCAAAGATACGCCAAACCCTGGCGTAAGCAGTAGAAGTAGAGCGCTTCCTCGCTCTCAGCATAGTGGCGATGACCTTGTCTGAGAAGCCCTTCTTCCTCAGACGCTGCCGCTCAATAGCCAGGCCGTAAGACCAAAGGGGGAGGGATCCTCCATCACCACGGGACCCTGATGTAACAGGCCCTGCTCCACTGACAGCCGCAGAGGATCGTCGACTGAGAGCCTGATCAAGTCCGCATGCCAGGGACGCCTGGGCCAATCCGGACCCACCAGGATTACCCTGCCGGGATGCTTTACCACCCGGTCTAGCACCCTGCCCAACATGGGCCAGGGCGGGAACACATAGAGAAGCTCTTGTGTTGGCCACTGTTGGAGAAGAGCATCTACTCCCAGGGATCGAGGGTCCCGTCCTCTGCTGAAAAAGCGCGGCACTTGGCAATTGGCCGATGACGCCATCAGATCTAGGCTCGGCTGGCCCCAGCGCTTCGTGATGTCCAAGAACGCCTGAGCAGATAGCTGCCACTCTCCGGGCTCCAAGGTATGGCGACTGAGAAAGTCTGCCTTGACATTCATGACTCCGGCAATGTGAGCCGCTGAAAGCTGCTCCAGGTTCACTTCCGCCCACTGGCAAAGATTCATAGCCTCCTTGGCTAGAGGGGCGCTCTTGGTACCTCCCTGGCGGTTGACATAGGCCACAGCCGTGGCATTGTCCGACAGGACCCGTACAGGCTTCAACACCAGTACCGGGATGAACTCCAAAAGCGCCAACCGAATGGCTCTGAGTTCCAGGAGGTTGATAGACCACTTTGCCTCTGCAGGAGACCAGAGCCCCTGCGCTGTCCTTCCCAAGCAGTGGGCTCCCCAGCCCGACAACGAGGCGTCCGTCGTGACGACAATCCACTCTGGGGTCACCAGAGGCATTCCCGCAGACAACTTGTCTGTCTGCATCCACCAGCTCAGCGCCTTGCGCACTGCTGGGTCCAAGGGAAGGCGCACAGCATAATCCTCCGACATCGGAGTCCAGCGCTGCAGCAAAGAGTGTTGAAGCGGTCTCATATGAGCCCTGGCCCAGGGCACAACTTCCATCGTGGCCGTCATAGAGCCCAACAGCTGCACATAGTCCCAAGCCCGAAGGGGAGAGGCTACTAGGAACTGGTCCACCTGAGCCTGAAGTTTGACAATCCGATTGTCTGGCAGGAACACTCTGCCCACTTGGGTGTCGAATCGAACTCCCAGGTACTCCAGGGACTGAGTCGGGCACAGCTGGCTCTTCTCCCAGTTGATGATCCATCCCAGGGAGCTCAAAAGAGCAACTACCCGGTCCACAGCTTTGCCGCACTCTGCATAAGAGGGGGCTCGGATCAACCAGTCGTCCAGATAAGGATGGACTTGTACCCCTTCCTTTCGTAGGAAGGCCGCGATGACCACCATTACTTTGGAAAAGGTCCGCGGAGCAGTAGCCAACCCGAACGGGAGGGCTCTGAACTGGAAGTGTCGTCCCAGGACTGCAAAACGCAGAAAGCGTTGATGAGGAGGCCAGATGGGAATATGCAGGTACGCTTCCTTGATGTCCAAGGATGCCAGGAACTCTCCTGCCTTCACTGCCGCTATAACAGAGCGGAGAGTCTCCATGCGAAAGTGCCGCACTTTCAAGGCCCGATTGACCCCTTTGAGGTCGAGGATAGGCCGGACAGAACCTCCTTTCTTTGGTACCACAAAGTAAATGGAGTAACGTCCCTTGCCAAGCTGACTTTCTGGCACCGGAACGACCGCGCCCAGGCGGATCAGATTGTCCAAGGTCTGCTGCACTGCCACAGCTTTGACCGGAGACTTGCAGGGATAGAGTACAAACCCGTCTTTTAAGGGTCGGCAGAACTCTAGTTTGTAGCCGTCTCTGATGACTTCCAGCACCCACGCGTCTGAAGTTATTGTGGTCCACTCGCCCAGAAACGAGGACAGCCGTCCTCCAATCTGCACTGGGGCGTGGACCAAGACCCCGTCATTGGGTACGAGACCCTGGGGGAGGACCGGAGGGAGCACCTCCGGGACGGCGGTCTCTGCGAAAGGAATGCTGCTTGGGGGAGAAATTCCTCTTGAAGGAAGAGGGGGCAGAGCCCGACTTGCCCGGGCGGTACCGACGGGCTTCCTGCAACCGTCCTCTGAAGGTACCGGGACGAGTACTAGCCCGAGCCCTGACCTCTGGTAATTTCTTGCCCTTAGACGTGCCGAGATCGGTCACGATTTTGTCCAGCTCGACCCCAAAGAGCAGCTTGCCTTTAAAAGGCAACCTAGCCAGGCGGGATTTAGAGGCGTGGTCAGCAGACCAATGTTTCAGCCAAAGCCACCGCCGCGCAGAGATTGTCTGAGCCATGCCTTTCGCTGAGGCCCTCAAGACATCATACAGCAAGTCTGCCAAATAGGCTAAGCCCGATTCCAGGGCCGGCCAATCAGCCCTCAAGGAATGATCCGAGGGGGAAGCCCGCTGCACCATAGTCAGGCACGCCCTGGCCACATAGGAGCCGCAAACTGAGGCCTGCAAACTTAAAGCAGCCGCCTCAAAGGACGACCTTAAGGCCGCCTCCAATCTTCTGTCTTGGGCGTCCTTTAGGGCTGTGCCACCTTCCACCGGCAACGCCGTTTTCTTAGTCACCGCAGTGATTAAAGAATCCACGGTAGGCCACAGATAGGCCTCACGTTCACTCACAGCCAAAGGATAGAGGCGGGACATAGCCCTAGGCACTTTAAGGCTCACTTCTGGGACATCCCATTGAGCCGAAATTAAGGTGTGCATGGCATCATGCACGTGGAAGGTTCTAGGCGGGCGCTTCGTCCCCAGCATAATGGCAGAGCCAACAGGGGCTGAGGGAGAGACGTCCTCCGGAGAGGAAATCTTCAAAGTGTCCATGGCCTGTAACAACAGGTTGGGCAAATCCTCTGGGCTAAAAAGCCGCGCTGCAGAGGGGTCATCCGCTCCATCCGAGCGGGGATCCGTCTCCTCCAAGGAATCCGCAAAGGACCGTTGGGAGACCTCAGACACGCTGCCCTCATCTACATCGGAGGAGACAAATTCCTCCAAGGCCTGGGAATCAACCCGAGGGCGTTTACCTCTGGGAACCTCAACCTCTTTACCAGACGAGGGAGCAGGGGCAGCGTTGTGCATGAGGAAGGCCTGATGCAGCAGCAAAACAAACTCGGGGGAGAAACCCCCCAGACTGTGCACTTCCGCAGTCTGGGCAACAGCCCTAGACGCACCCTCAACCGGCGCTCGCAATAGCGGGGGAGAGACATGCTGCGCATCCAAAATGGCGTCTGGCGCGAAACTCCGCGAAGGAGCCGCGCGGGAAGAACGGCTCTTAACTTTAGCCGCTTCTGTGCCGTCGCCCAAATTAAGGGCGTTCATGGCATTAATGTCTCCAACCTCAAGGGCGGCCCAAGAAGAAGCCGTCCGAGCCGCGTGGCCGGCCAAGATGGCGGAGGCGAGGAGCGGGGGATGGGCGTTTATGGCGGGAAAAACCGCCACGCCGGAGGAAGGACCGGGACATTCATCGGTCACGAAACTGTCACCCAACAAGGGCGAATCAGGCTTGAAGACCCCCGCATCCCCTCTAGAAGCGCTCAAGCGACCCGGGGAGAGACCCTTTGCGCCCTCGCCCCCGACGCCATATGCCACGAGGAGAAGAATCGGGGAACCCCCTGCCCGCTATAAAAAGGTAAAAATTACCTGCTGTCCGCTCCGAGTTGTAACGACCTGGTGTCCCAGTGAGTAGCTGCAATAGACGCTTAAATAAATGTCGAAATAAACGCCTTTAAGGACGTTCAAAATTTTTTTTTTTTTTTTTTTTTAACGGAGCCAGCGGGAGGGGGGAGAAAAGGAGGGACCTGGCACCACCAGGTTTGCACTTGCTCAAAAGAGCCCTCAACCCCAGGCACTCAACAAAACCTAAAAATTAGGCTTGGAGGCCTAGCCAGAGCTGCTGCTGTGTGTGACCACCACCTGCTGAGATAGAGAACATACTGAGGAGTTTCCGGCAGCACATGACCACATATAGGGAGGCAAAAGTTTGCTCTCTATCTCCACCTGCTGGTAGATGGACACAACCCACCAGTTTATGGATTGATCAGCTTGATGATATGGAATGTGCAATTTGTTCAAAAGCAAAGGCTTATAAAACATACTAAAGCATTTTGCAGTAATTTCACTGTTTTGTGCGGTGAGCACAGATTAACTTTTTATTCTTTTGTTAATATATTTTTTGATGAGGCGTGTCACGAGCATAGAGTGGGTGTTGCGAAGATATAAGGAAAGATGCTTAAGTACACTTTGATCAATTTAATAACTGCCACACTTTGACTTTACCAAAACCTGGACTATCAGAATGTAAGTATCATGGACTGAATCAGTGTCAGTAGGTACTCATCAAGTAACACTTCGTCAGTCCCCAATGTTTCTTTTCTTTTCTCTTGATAAAATATTTTCAGAATGTTTAACGTAACTGGTTTTTAAAAATATTTTTTGAAAGGTGATTAATGCAGAAGTAATATTTTATATTCACTAAGCAGGGTAAGCATTTACAGGCAGATCCTAGAGGAGAATCTGTTCCAGTCTGCCATGTACTGGTGAGATGAGTCTTCTTTCAGCACTAACTACTAAAAGCTAATTTTGCTCCTGTTTGTTCCTTATCTTCCGGTGCAAAGTTTATTGCTTGTTTTATTTATACAGTTTGAAGAGTGTTTGCACTAAGACCATTGGGAGGAAAGGATGCTCCCGTTGGATTAAAGGGTCTGGATTGTATATGGATACCTATTGATAAAACTATTTCTATTTAGCAGGCTTACTTATACCTTATTATCTTTTTGGGACCCTTAAGTTATATTCACTTGGGGAGTTATGAAGGGCTTCAAGTTTAGAGAGTACTTCATGATGTATAGAGCTTTAAAGTGAGCCGCTTTTGCGGTTTGACTCATTGAAACTCACGCTCAGCTGTAGGTACAGCCTATACTGAACTCTCCCTTGTGCTCTTTTAATTAAGAGATATCACAGTGATTATGTCTCTAGGTATCCGATATACTTTTTCATTTTTTAGGATTGACTACGTTTTGGTATTGGTATATCATCTTTCAACAGGCAGTGATCCCAAGCACAAAGCAAAAGCAGCAATGGAGTCGCTCAGCAAGAAGATGGATGTCTTTGAGTGGCCCAGTCAAAGGCCAGAATGGAGTCAAATAGACACTCCATGGCAAGACTGAAATATTGCAGTCCACAGATGATCCCCAGCCAACTTGAAAGTACTTGAGCTATCCTAACAAGACCAATGGGCAAAAACTGCAGCATCCTGATCTGTAAAATTAGTAGACACCTATTCTAAACATCTCATAGCTGTTAATGCAACAAACTGAGTATGAAGACTTATGCAATCAAAAATTTTGATTTCTTAATTAGGATAACATTTTGAATATTTCTGTACGTGTTTGTGTGGTTTTTTGGACAGCAGAATGTGCAAGATGTACACAGGTATAAAGGTTTTTTACAAGGCACTGTAGATCTCTATTCTGTAAAACACCTGAACTCTAAATTTGGCGGTAGTCAACGCCCTGTGGTTCTTCTCATAAATCAAAAAAGATAGCTAGTTCTTTCAATTCCATGTCCTGTGGAGACTTATTCCTGAGATTAATTTTGCAGAATAGAGGCATTGATAGCATAGACGCCTTAATGTATCAAACAGGTAGCAGAATTTGGATGAGCTGGAGATGACTGGGTGAGGAGGAGGTGAAAGCTGGAAGGCCAGATTGTGTTTCTTTTCATTTCAGTTATTTGGTTTTCTTTTTATTACTTTTATCTATGGAAACGAAATCCACCTACTTTGCATTGCAAACAAAAGATTGAAGCAAATACAGGAAATATGAATTTGTGTACAATAGAATTAGAGTAAGTGGTTTAATATTTTGAGTTTGGAGAGGTAAGTAGCAGGAGTACCTTTCAGTGAAAAATATTGTACAATTAAACTAATGATTGCCATGGTAAATGAGTAAATACATTGTGATAGAAAATCAGTTTAGCATGTGTATAGTAGTAATCTGTTTTGCACATGTTGTATTGTCTGGGATGTACTCCAGTTTTTTAATCAGCTGGCCAGACACTGGAAACATGATGGATTGAAAGACTCTTGACGACTGAAAATGTCTGGCATTCTAGCTTCACTTTGCCTTTATTTTCCACATGCAGCGTTTTCCAGGTGGACATAATCATTGACATCAGACCCCTTCGACCAGACACGCAGCTTGTCAGAAACCTTGCACTTATCCTCAAGTGTAAAAAGGCGGTCAATTGGGTTATCAAGTCACACGACATTCAGGGAAAACTAGAAGTGCTTGTAAGTTGATAAAGAATTTTCTCTATTCTGTGCTGTTAACAGCTTATAGTTGATGGGAATGACTTCTACAGTTTTATGCTGTTTTCTATTTTCTGCCTTGATGAAGTCAGTTGTGCCCTTAGAGGAAGTTTTTGTTTAGAGAGCTGGTGGTATTGCAGATGTACAGAAGGGCTGATGCTAATCAGAACTTTAGTTGCAACAAGAAACCCTTGTTCAAGTTTTCTGTTGGGGGAGGCATGCCACAAACAATATACGTAGAGAGTAACTTCACATTGATCAAACAAGTCAGCATAGACATTCATAATCGGGGTTGCAAAAACTGCCCACAAACACTTCACTCAGTGGCAGAATTATGCATATACAGAGTATGC
This sequence comes from Microcaecilia unicolor, assembly GCF_901765095.1. Taxonomy (NCBI): domain Eukaryota; kingdom Metazoa; phylum Chordata; class Amphibia; order Gymnophiona; family Siphonopidae; genus Microcaecilia; species Microcaecilia unicolor. The sequence continues at coordinate 71,213,694 of NC_044036.1, read as the reverse complement.
TCACAAATGTTAATCATATTTGTTCAATATTTAACTTGCACCAGGTATGCAAGGACTTATTGCTAGAATGGCACCATAGGCTCGCAGGCACCATTTTTTGTGGGAGGAGCCATGCAGCGCCCTGCAGAGCTAATTCTGGTTTAAGAGCCATTTCTTTACCTCATCTTCTGAATGTGGAGACAGCAAGGCTGGATGATCTGGGCTTGGCAGGCCTTTATCTTGTACTTCAACTGTTGTGCCTCCTGTGTAAGAGAGACAACAGCCTGCAAGGTGGTTGTTTCAGAGTATAGGCCTTTAGAAGGTTGGGGGCAACTTGGAATACATGTATTTACTTGGCTAAGATGGAGTAATATAAAGAAGGAAGACAAAAGAATTGTCCTGGATAAGGAGAGATCTGACAGGTGAGTACAAGATGACCATTTGCAGCCATCGTGACCTGTGTGATTATATAATGCCACTTGGCAAAAGGATGTTAGATGCTTGATTAACAGTCCTAAGGGAAATGCTGCAGACAGAAATGAAGAGGATCCATGCATGAAAAGAAGTAAAGAGGTGCCAGGCAGCAATGGAATCTATAGCTATGTACCTGGATGGGAACAGGAAACATGGGCACAATCATCCCAATATGATCTCATGATACATGGCATGCAACTTTCTCTCTCTTTAGGCAGAGGCCTTGAAGAAGGCCTGACACCTGTGGCTGTATGAACTAGAGTAGCTGGAGCAGGTGCAGGCAAATCTGGGTCAGCACTAAGGTTAGTTTTTTGGGCTGCCAACATGAATTTCCCTATCTACTTCTTTTATTATAGAGTTACTACTGTCCATCTAGCATCCCATCTTTGCAGAAGGCTATTTCTCAGTCTTCATATATGCATGCCTGCTGAGGTAATACCTCCAAGCAAGGCGATTAGAGAATGGAGAGGACAGCAGGATTTTGACATTAATGTTTTCCAAATATGCATAGCTGAACCTATAGCCATGGTGAAAGTTACTGCTTACTGTAGCAGTATTCTTGAACTGTTGAAGGAGTATGCATCCTAACACCTGGATGCCACTCCGTGCTTACCAAGTGGCCTTATTGTTGTCACATCCACTAAGGAATCTGAGGCCATTTCTCAATGTCTCTTTCACACCAGCTATTCAACTTTGGCCTCTTACTAATTCCTCTTTGATCTGCAAATCCCAGTCGTATATAAATTTCATGGTCTTGTACTACTCCTATACAGGTTTAGAACTGAAGCTTTCTGTACATTAACCCACTTCTTCCCTATTATCTTCTTGTCACTAGCTGCCTGTTAGGACACACTCGTGCCTGGGGGATGAACTCTCTAACATCGTTGAACTGATTTTTACAGTATATTTCATCCCACCTGCTAGCTTAACCTCCACTTCTTTATCTTTTCATAGATACCACCAGTTGAGGAGGAGGAGCAGCAGTAGGGACCTGCACACTTGTTCCAGCTATACCATTTCTGGCAGCTGCAGGACTGAAGCATACCCCAAAGTTTGTCTCAGTGCCCCTACCTCCAGCAGCTGCATACCCAGAGGTAGCTGGTGGCCATCGCCATGCACTCTTTCACCCACTTTTGTTTACCCTTCTTCCAGTTCATCTCTCTCTATAAGGCCACCTGGAATTTTTGCCCATGAGAGCTGAGGACAGAAGTCCTCAGGTGCTCCTCATTTTGAAGTAGGTCCCGCCACCTGATGGAAGCCATTAGGCCATGTGTTCTCCTGAGCCACCTGCAGCATCACAAGCTGGGTTTCAGGGAGGACCTGTTGCGCTTTCTGCTGGTCCCAGTTCTGATGTTTCTGTGGGCACTGCTGTTGAGCAGGTGAGTTGGATAGTGGTCAGTATGCAGGGGGAATTAAGAGGATATGAGGGGACAGATAGGTTGGTCATCCTTGAGGAGGTATCAACTGCCCTTGGATTGGTTGCCTACCTTATCTTTTCTGAACCTTTTTCAATTTTAGGCCAGCACTACCTCTGCTCCTCAGGTACTTTGGATCTTTATTGTAATATGCCTTCTTACATATTCGTCCGCTGTGTTTATAAATAAAACGTGGTTACTTTCAGATGATAAATCAGATATCCAGTTTTTTCTTTCTATTTACATGGGCGCTTAGTAAGACTTCACCCAAGGCTGTCATTGCAGTGTTTAGGAAACCTAGATGTGAGGATGGCGGGTGATATCCCAAAGGGAAAGTATAATCTTTAGTCATCTTCGTGTATAGGTGCTTCTGTACTGAGGGGCTTTCTCCGTGGGAAGGCTGTCACATATGTGACATTGCTGAAAGGCTTGTAGAGAGTGCAAGCAGGCTTGAAATAGTGAAGTGTAGGAAAAGCAGACAATGGAGAACTGCTGCCACTACTGATGGTGGAATTCAGCTTCTAGACGAGCAGAGGCTATGTAACAGCAGCCTGCATGAGAAAACATTGTTTCTGTGAGTGGTTTACCCTTTGTAGACAGATGTTATTAGTAAGGGTAAAATACACTGAAGGAAAGGCCTACAGAGCTACCATATATGTAGGAAGGTAGGCATTAGAGGTGGGGATATAGCAACTTTCATTCTTAAGGCCACTGGTTTGCTATGAGCTACATTTCATACAAGTGGGAGCATGAGCGCTGCTAAGTATGTTTGTAGTTTCATGAAGCTTCACAGGGCTGTGCTGAATATGTTGTCATATGGTTTGGAAAGGTCACATGGACAGTATAGTAACTGACAGTAGGACATCTATACTGAACCATTTCAGAGGAGAGAATGTGCAGAAAGTAGAAATGCTTCGGAAAGCATATGGCCACCAAAGAGAAGTGTAAGGGCCTAGAAATATATAATCCAGTGACTGAAAATAACAATAGCATAGTTAAAGTAACATTGCTTACTACTTCATATGTCATATAAGCACTCATTACGAAACAACAGTAAATTGGACAGAGATTGTCAAACTTACTTTCATAAAGGATAGGTACCTGTAGCAATCAGGGTGAACAAGTGCCTGGCAGGAATCTTTCAGTTAGCTAGACACATAGGATTAGCCAAAAGTAGGCATACACTGGTGAGATGCATATAGTTTACAGTACCTACTGATTGCCTACATGTTTTGCCCCTTTTAATTCATCTTCGTTGGTTACCTGTTGAGTTCTACTGTTGTTTTAAGGTTTTATTCTTGACACATAAAGCTTTGCATTTGGAGTTCCATCATACCTCTGTATAGAGATCACAGTAACATTATCGGCTTTTGTCTTGCCTAGAATATAAACTGAACCCTAGAAAGGGGATATTAGCGGTATGCAAGAATTGAGGCTCTGCATTCTTTGGACTGAAATCTTCTGGGTTTTGCCCTCCTCCAAAGTGTGCTCACTATAAGACTTCTTGTAAAGCCTTCTGTTGTGTGGCCGCCAAACTCTAAAGCAATCTTCTAGTTGATATTTGTTCTGAGTTGTCATTTTGCAAGTTTAAAACCTTTTTAAAAACCCATTTTTTCCAACGCACCTTCAGAGCACTACTAGGAATCAGTTAACTGTAGATCAGGGTGGCCAACGGTTTGTATTGTTTCTGTGTATATTATTTTTACTGCCTAATTTCATTCTGACTTTGTGCTATGCCCATTATATACTTTTCTCTTTTAATTTGCGGTTCTTTTCTTTTATCACATGTTGTTTTCGTTGGATTGTAAACCGCAGTGATCCACCACTCGGAAATTGTGGTATAGCAAGTATTTTAATGAACATAAACATTTGCATCTAGTGGCTCGTTATGTGCCTACCTACCTATTTTATAAGCACGTGCACGTGAATAATGGCAGCAAAGCAGGGGAGTATACTTAAGCAAGTCCAACTTCTTCTAGAGGAGGTAAACCTCCTGGTGAAGGAAGTCATCAAACATGAAAAACACCTTGTGTAGGTCTGCATCCAATAAACTTGGTGCCTGTCACAAATAAAAAATGGTGGCAGGCTTTCTGCACCAAGTGAAATATATAGAGGACTTACACAAGAATGGTGACTAACTAAGTAGGCAACCATCGTTTGGCACAGGGCTGTGGAGTCAGTACACCGAACCTAGGACTCCGGCTTCTCTGTTTTTCTACTGACACTCCGACTCCAGCTCTGACTCGGACTCCAACTGATATGAGGCTTTACGTTTTTTGTTCTGGATCTAAAGTACTGGTAAATATAACTTTAGATCCAGAACAAAGATATGGATATATAAGAATAAAATGATTAAATTTAACCATATATTATATATATATTTTTTTTTTAACTGGAGTTGGAGTCGGTACATTTTTTATGGACTCTGATGCCACCCAAAATTGTTTCTAACTCCACAGCCCTAGTTTGCCAGGCTTTTTCCAATCACGTCTTTCACAGACAAAGTGCAAGGAACATTGGATGATATCATAGTCTTTCAGGTCAGCTCTCTGGATGGTTCCTGCCTGCAGTAACGGTCTCATATGTGGCCATCTCCTGCCACACCTTCCTTTCTGTCAAGCCTATCTGTTAGTGACTATGCAAATATCCTATCCTTCCTCTGTGAAGCCCTTTTTATCACTACTGTAAGGGGGCTACCTGGCCCTCCTGGGTCCTCCCATGTTTCTGCCCTCTGCAAAGATTTCCCTGCTATTCTGTAGCTTTGACAACTCTCTAAGAACTGAAAAGGGTTAATTAGCAGTATGAGCTGAAGGTTGTGAGTAATGGAGAGTGTGGGCTTGAAAACATTGTGAGACATCGTGATCCCAGGCCGGATGACGTTTTCTGTTGCTGGAGCTATTTACTGTAATAGCAGTAGCCCTGGTTTGCTGCTTGAGGAACCTTGTGCAAAGAAGAGTTTTGTGTCTGACACTCATTTACATGGCTGTGCTATTATATATCCCTTGTTTCTTATATGGAAAAGAAGAGCAGATCATATTTGAGGAAGTGTCACACTGTTGCTGTCCAGCAGGAGGGTGCAAGGAGTGCTATCTTTCCTTCAGTGACCAGCCACCATGGAGGGAACATCAGAGATTGAAGATTGGTCCTAGCACAGGCAACCAAGTATGGCAGGAGGAGGACGAGATGGAGGATACCAATACTCTTGTGGGAGGGGAAACACCAGGGTGCAGCTATGAATAGCCCCAAGCTGTTGCGGAAGATCCTTTGGACAAGGTCCAGTGCTTTGCCCAAGCTCCCAGATGATGGCCTGCTAACACCTGGTAGCTGATGCAATTATACGCAATGCTGTTAAGAGCTTTGTGAACTCAAATATAGAAACATAAATATAGACAAATGGAGGGTAATTCTGTAATATAGGCACAAACATTTACATGCTGATTACTGGCATATTGCACACAAGTGCTGGATATGTGCTATTCTCTGCTATTCTGAGCCTTCCCGCAATAGGCAGTAAAGATTGTGGATATTACATCCTCTTCTTTCGTGAGCTCAATTCTGGTTCCTGTTGCACATTCGTGAGGATTGGACTTTCTCCTTTTTTGGTTTGGCATTCTGTAACTATGCGCATATCTTCAATAGCGCATAGATTGCAGATAGAAGTACACATGGAGGGGCATAATCGAACGGGGACGACCATCTCTAAGGACGTCCCAGCGAAGGGGCGGGGAAACCACTATTATTGAAACAAGATGGGCGTCCATCTTTCGTTTTGATAATACAGGCGGGGATGCCCAAATCTCAACATTTAGGGGTTGACCTAAATGTTGAGATGGCCGTCCCCAGTTTTCGGTGATAATGGAAACCGAGGACGCCCATCTCAAAAATGACCAAATCCAAGCCATTTGGTCATGGGAGGAGCCGGCATTCGTAGTGCACTGGTCCCCCTCACATGCCAGGATACCAACCAGGCACCCTAGGGGGCACTGCAGTGGACTTCAGAAATTGCTCCCAGGTACATAGTTCCCTTACCTTGTGTGCTGAGCCCCCCAAACCTCCCCCCCAAAATCCACTCCCCACAACTGTACACCACTACCATAGCCCTAAGGGGTGAAGGGGGGCACCTACATGTGGGTACAGTGGGTTTTGAAGGGCTCACATTTACCACCACAAGTGTAACAGGTAGGGGGGGATGGGCCTGGGTCCGCTTACCTGAAGTGCACTACACCCACTAAAACTGCTCCAGGGACCTGTCATGGAGCTGGGTATGACATTTGAGGCTGGCAAAAAAATTAAAAAAAATTTTTTTTTAGGGTGGGAGGGGGTTGGTGACCACTGGAGGAGTAAGGGGAGGTCATCCCCGATTCCCTCCGGTGGTCACCTGGTCAGTTTGGGCACCTTTTTGAAGCTTGGTCATGAAAAAAAAGTGGACCAAGTAAAGTCGACCAAATGCTCGTCAGGGACGCCCTTCTTTTTTCTATTATCGGCCGAGGACGCCCATCTGTTAACCACACCCCTGTCCCGTCTTTGCTACGCTGCCAACACGCCCCCGTGAACTTTGGTCATCCCTGCGACAGAAAGCAGTTGAGGACACCCAAAATCGGCTTTCGATTATGCCGATTTGGGCGACCCTGAGAGAAGGACGCCCATCTCCCAATTTGTGTCAAAAGAAGGGCGCCCTTTTCTTTCAATTATGCCCCTGATGGTGAGCTCTGGGCAGAGTATGGTTTGGGCTCGCACTTAAGCACCTATCTCCTACAGTTAGGCACTTGAATCTACACCAACTCTATGGCTGGTTTAAGCGTTTTTGCATACGCACATATATACCCTGTAAGGCTAATATTCTTTGTAGGTGCATACTTCCCTTTCTAGAATAGGCTCCTACCAGGTGTCCTCTGGGTACCTAATTTTAGATGCACAGTTAGGTTTAAATATGTAACCCGTATTTATGGTCTTCACTGAGGACAAGGGGCACCGCTTTGCAAAAATATGGCTAACTTCAGATAATGGGGAAGCAACTTGCTGCTAGGCTCAAAGGAATTTGTTTTATAGCCATTTAAAAAATGTTCAGCACAGATAGATTTATTGTTCAAATTAAAAGGAAAAGTTTATTGACACAAAATATGTAGTGGTAGGAAATAACAAAATCCTTTTCCAGAATTACTGTCTCTCAAAAATAAAGTCCAGTAAAATTACACAATACACAGTGAAATTAAATGTTCCAAGAGTTCCTTAGGCTTCCCTTACCACCAAGACTTTCCTGGAATCAGAGCTGGCTCCTTTCCTCACTGTTACAGATTGTCCCTTGCACCTGTAAGTTTGGCAGCCCCCACCCCGCAATGGCTCATTTCTCCTCTCCTTGAGATGGACATCTTCCAAATCCTGCAGTTACAGATTTCGTCCTCAAAATACTAGATTGCAGCCACACAGCTGCAGAGATCTAGTACACTACCAGAGACCCTTAGTCACCAAAAAGATTTACCGAGGGCTGGGCTGTCTTTCCTTTCTCAGAGAAAGGGAGAACTCCCCACCTCTCCCAACGCCAGTACAAATACACAAGAATAAAAAGTGGTTGTAACTGTTTGGAAAACCAATTGGCATTTTCATTGGAAATTGGGAAAATGAAGAAAGCATTTCTTAGGTGCAGATCAGCACCCTTACTGCATCTCCAAATCTTTCCTTGCTACCTCTGCTCACTACTCTACCTCCTTTCTTATACTTCAAGATATCTCCTTGTATAAAGATGGATTATACAAACAGACAGACCCAGTTCACACTTGCTGTCACATTTAGTAAGGAACTGGGTGAATTATTGATTACATGAGCCATTTTCTGATCTACTGTGGTCTGTATATTCATTGTTTAAGTAAAGGTGGATAAATCTTAAGAGCAGAATTAGTGGCTTAGATGTGTCTTCTGCACTGAAGTGATGCCCGGAGAATACTGTACTAAGTGCTATGGTATATACTAGAGTCCCTGAACTCCCTTCCAGAGTAGGTTGACTTATTAAATTAATGAAGCATGTAGTTAATTTCTGGGGCATTGACAAGGACATTAAATCTCTGTATGTGGACTTGGTGTAATGAATTTTTAGAGGCATCAGTTCCAGCACACAAATGAGATACTTAAGGTTAGCACTGCTATGATCTTTTTGACACAAGAAAATCCACCAGAGACCCAAGTGAATCTCCATATAATAGTCATATCATTAACACTTCTGCCCCTGGGTAATAAATTAACAGGAATTGTGGTTAAATAACTTACAGCTGAACAACCTCATTTCCATTCAGAGTTGAGATTTATCATTATTTGGTCTAAAACCAAAGAACCACAATGACCCCTTACTAAATTGCTGTAGGTCTTATTTGTATCTGTACTGTAATATATAGTGACTATAGAAAATCTACATTTCGTGTTCATTATTTATTTCTCCTGATTATTCACCTCTTCAGTAATGTTCTAAGTACAGTACAGCACAATAAAAATAGCAATATTATTATTACAACAATAAAATCAAAGGATGCAACAACATGGATTATATCCAACAAAATTCACAGACAGCAGCTAAACTCCAGAACCTAAGCCTGGCTAAATAATCTTCCTCAATCCAGACATCCACTGGAAGCAGGTTCCACATTTTTGGTCCTGCAAACTGAAAAGCTTGCTGGATATGTGCACTGCAACCTAATTCCTGCAGGCAGTTGAAAGTAGACAAGTAGCCTGGTCAGGTTACGAAAAGTCAGTTTCTCCCTAAGCTATTCAGTTCATCCCTGATTAAGGGCCCTAAATATCAATCAAAGCACTCAAAATTTGACTCAATAGACAATCAACAACCAATGAAGGTCCTTCAACAATGAATATAGGAACATAGGTGTTGCCATACTGAGGCAGACCAAAGGTCCATCAAGCGAAGTATGCTGTTTCCAACAGTGGCCAATCCAGGCTACAAGTACCTAGAAAGATCCCAGAAGACTAAACAGATTTTATGCTGCTTATCCTAGAAATAAACAGTGGATTTTTCCAAGTCCATCTTAATAATGGCATTTGGACTTTTCTTTTAAACCCTGCTAATCTAACTGCTTTACTACATTCTGCGGCAATGGATTCCAGAGTTTAGTTACACAAGTGAAAAAAATATTTTGACGATTTGTTTTAAATTTATTACTTGCTTCATTTTGTGCCCCCTATTTCTAATATTTTTGGAAAGAGTAAAATGCATTTTCACGTCTACCCGTTCCACTCCACTCAGTATTTTATAGACCTCTGTCATATTTCCCCTCAGCCATCTCTTCTCCAAGCTGAAGAGCCCTAGCCACTTTAGCCTTTCCTCATAGGGAAGTCATCCCATTTCGTTTATCGTTTTTGTTCCCGTCTCTGACCATTTTGTTATTCTGTTATATCTTTTTTTGAGATGTGGTGACCAGTTGCACACGGTATTCAAGGTTTGATCGCACAATGGAGCAATGCAAAGGCATTATAGCATTCTCATTTTTGTTTTCTATTCCTTTCCTAATAATTCCTAGGATTCTATTTGCTTTCTTTGCCCCTGCTGCACACTGAGCGGAGGGTATCAGCGTATCATCAACGACAACACCTAGATCTTTTTCCTGGGCAGTGACTCCTAATGTGGAACCTTGCCATAGTTTGAGTTCCTCTTTTCCACATGCATCACTTTGCACTTGCTCACATTGAACATCATCTGCCATTTGGTTGCCCAGTCACATAAGGTCCTCTTGCAATTTTTTACAGTCCTCTTGCGATTAAACGACTTTGAATAACTTTGTGTCATCAGCAAATGTAATTATCTCACTAGTTATTCCCCATCTCTAGATCATTTATAAATATGTTAAAAATCAGCAGCCCCAGCACAGACCCCCAGGGAACCGCAGTATCTACCCTTTTCCATTGAGAACATTGACCATTTAACCCTACTCTCTCTTTTTTAAAATCTTTTAACCTGTTCTTAATCCACAGTAGGACATTACATCTTATCCCATGACTTTCTAATTTCCTCATTCATTGTCAAATGTCTTTTGAAAATCCAGATACACAAATCAACCAGCTCACCTTTATCCACATGTTTATTTATTCCTTCAAAGAAGTGTAGTAGACTGATGAGGCAAAGTTTCTCTTGATTAAATCCATGTTGGGTTTGTTTCATTAATCTGTGCCTATGTATATGCACTGCAATTTTGTTTTTTTATAATAGTCTCTACCATTTTGCCCAGCATGGACATCAGGCTCACTGCTCTATAATTTCCTGGATCATCCCTGGAACCGTTTTAAAAAATTGGTGTAACATTGTCTGCCCTCCAATATTCGGTACCATGATGGAGTCACATGTTCATAACTCTTTTCATTTAATAACAACTCGGCACTGGTGTTCTGAGCCAACTGTAATGACTGTAATTGTTTCTTCAACAGTAAAGACTGCAAAAATAATAACAGATTATGTATTAAAATAGCCAAATCCTTTGAAGACACAAAACAGTATATCCTCCTCAACAATCATAAAGCATTTTAGTTCATTTATTAAAATTACCCTTATCCAGAATGGATAACAAACAAACATACATAATCAACCTAGTACAAAAAAGACTTATACTGTACAATATAGTCCATTATAACAGCTAACACTGGCTATCAATAAACACACTCATATCAATCATCATAAATTCATCATACATTCAATCTGCACAGAGAGCACTCAGTCACTGTTCCCAGAAGTACTAAGCTGCCTGTTCTAGAAAATGCCGCTTCAGTAGTCTTTTAAACACCTGATAGTTCATTTGCTTTCTAAGAAGAGTTTATTCCATTCGGCAGGTCTGGCTACTGAAAATAATCCTTTTCCTAGTAAAAGCTGGGAATCTTGTACTTCCAACAAACAGGAAGTGTCCGAGCAAAGTGCTCACGAAGGCTTCTACCAGTAAGCAGCAAATGTAACCTGGACTACCCCCAGAATCTGAGACTCCAAAGTCAGTCTTTCATCTAGAAGAAACCCCAGGCTTCACGTTGGTCCAGTTCATATCAGCTGATGTCCTCTACGTGTACGGCAAACTAACTTTTCCCTCTGAACTCTGCTTACCCTCAGCAATTCCATATTCCCTACATAAGTATTGCCATACTGGGACCGACCGAAGGTCCATCAAGCCCGGCATCCTGTTTCCAACAGTAGCCAATCCAGGTCGCAAGTACCTGGCAAGATCTCAAAACAATACAATACATTTTATGCTGCTTAACTGATTGTCCTCCAAGCACTCAGCTGTTGCATCCAGGCATGCATCTAGTTTGTTTGCTGCAAATGCTCACTCAGTACCTACTGATATCCTCAGCTTAATGTCATCTCTAAATAGATGACATGTCACCCCATGTTCCCAAAACAGTAGGCACAGAGGACTCAAATACATATAAAGTGATGATACAGAGCCCTGTGGAAGACTAAACACCAAAGGAAGTGCCTCAGAACATAGAGTATATCATTCCAAGGAACACTTTGGACCTTGTCAGTAAGATAAAATCATAGCAAATTAAAAGCCAGCCCCTGGATTTCAGCTCCCTCCATATGCTTCAACAACAAAGAGTATTTTATCATATCAAATATAGTAAAAAGGTGCACATTGAAGAATCATAGCAGCTGTTGCATGGAAATAGAATGTGTTAAAAAAAAGTGCTGTTCTATATATCTACATATCTTACCCCACAACAGCCAAGAAATCCTTAAAGGAGGAAACATGGGATAACTTAGTTGGATAAATGTCTATCTTCTCTGTGCTTCTGTACAATGCAAAATACACAATGCTCTGGCATAACCAGTCATCTTCAGAATTATAATAGCAAGTGACTTTAGTTAAGTTGTACTGATTCATGTGTTGACAGGATAAATTCAGTAGTTCCTGTTGGTTCTTTTTGCTAGGAAGTATATTTCAGAGCAAAGATTTAACTGTAAGCACCAAGAAGCTGGCAAAAGAACTCCAGCTGTGAAAAGACATGGATAAGGGGATGTGTATAAAAGATTTGTCAAAATCTAATTCACATACACAAGTCAGAGGCGTAGCCAGACTTGGTATTTTGGATGGGCCCAGAGGTAAATTGGATGGGCATTTCCACACGCACACGCCCCCTCCCCCCAACCACACACCACAAATATCTTCACAGAGATATTTTTTAAGAACATAAGAGGGGTTTTTTTTCACCTACCCCACATCTTCTCCCTCTCCTCTGGAGTGTCCCAGCATCTGCACTCCTGTTTCTGAACTCTGTCCCTCCCCGATGTCGATACAGGCGTCCTTGGTGCCTGCAGCGATTCATTCTCACTGCTTACGCTGTCCCCACAGGCTTCCATCTGCCATGTCCCGCCCTCGCTGACATCATTGCGTGTTTACTGCGGGGCCAAAGTGCAGATGCAGGGATGCTGCTGAGGAGTGGGGGGGGGGGGGGGAAGAGAGCAGGCCTGCCCCTAGCTACGCCTCTGACACACCTCCAACAGGCTAAGAATCATTGTAAATATCTTTCCCATATTCCAAAACATTGTAACAGGCCCGTTTACGGAGTCGCTTATTTTATCGATTTTTGAACAAACTTCTTTATGTGAACGCCATCTGAGAGAGGTTTTTTTGCTCCACTCTTCTTTGCTTGGCATCGGATCTTCAGTGGAGAGGTTACCTTCTGTTGACGTTGGTCATTTAAAAAATTAGCACACCAAAGAGAGAATTGTGTTTCAATGATGTACTGAGCATAGAATTGCCATCAGTTAAGGAATTTGAGTTAGTAGAAGTGTGGCACAATATTCTTTGGGAGCAGTCCCAAGGCTTGGTAAGAAGCTTTCTGTTGATTTGAAGAATTTGCATAATAATGTGAATTTTAAAAAGCAATTGAAAACTTGGAGTTTTAAAGATTAATATTGTAATTGATTCCAAGGATTGTGTGAACGGTTGTAGGGAGATTTAGGGGGGTGATAGCTGTAATCCACTCTCTACAGGTTGTTGTTTTTGTTTTTCTTTGGTTTTGTTTTGTTTTTTTTAGTGAAAGTTGCAGGATATAAGATCTTGTATTAAATTGCTTTATTTCTTGTGCATAATTCATTTCATTCTTTTTCTGATTATAATGTGGGCTTTACATGGGATAGAAGATAGAATTTGTTATTGTTTCTGTTTAATCTAAAATTATTCCATTTCGATGTTTTCTTGAACCTTGTATTCAAAGTATTACTTGAAACTAAATTAAAAAAAACCCATTTAGATTCAGTTCTTTTGTTTGTCTTGTGTGCTGCCACTGATATCAATGGGGAAGAGGCATTTGGGAATCCTGTTAAGTGCAGTGAGCCTGTGATGCTTAGAGGCATATTTTCAAAGCACTTAGCCTTCCAAAGTTCCATAGAAACCTATGGAACTTTGGAAGGCTAAGTGCTTTGAAAATATGCCTCTTAGTGTCCTCAGAGAGAATACAGGTAAGTGTTTCGGCAGAAGTGTTAATTTAAACATATACAAGAAACCATAATGATAATGACAAAGGATGACAGAAAAATAGGTGAAGAAAGATAGATGCCATTAATCTTTGATTATATAGTGGGACAAGATGAAGATTTGGTTACAATAGAGGCAGGCAAAATGGGAAACAAATGGAGGATTTAGCAAAAATGCAGCACATAACGTGCAGAAAATCAGGCATGAAAGTGAAATGCCTTTTTCTGCAGCACTTAATTAACATGCAGAAAATGCAAAGCTTGGTTCTAGACAACTGAAAAACTGACACTATACTACTGACACTTCATAAAATAAGCAGACATTTGACAGCGTCATCAAATTACTTCTGTACTTGTCAATTTAGTTGTTTTAGGATATAATTTTGACTGCTGTCAGTGGCACTGGAAACTCCACTTGATTCATCTTGAAAATCAGTTGAAAACTCTGACCTGGATGTCTGTGTTAATAGAGAGTTACTACTGCTCAGTCATATACCACAGAAAGTAGGAGGTAATGAAACCATCTGTCTAGAGTGTGAGGCTTATTAAAGATGAAAACTACTTAAGGTCTAACCATATTGAGAGAGTGAATAATTTAAATACCAGTGGCACCTGTGCCGTATTTTGGTTGGAAGCATGATTAGGGCAATTTTCAAAATCTTTCCTACAGTAAAACAAGGTTTTACCCATAGAAGTGGACTATTTGAAAATGATACCTTCTCTCTGTGGCTAAAAATGCACATGTTGGTTGACAGTGTGTGTACTTTTACCCACTTTTAGCAGAGGTGTTCCCGGGGCAGAGTTAGGCTGGGAATTATATATTTTCAAAAGTACACATGTGATTTTAGTAGAAAGAACAGGGTATAAATGTCTGAAAATTGCCTAAAGAAAGAGTACCTGCAAAGTGAAAGTACATTTGGACTTTCTTTTTGAAAAATAGTGGAAACTCTGCAGATAAAATTACCTGTGGATTTGCACTGTGGGGGCTGCATGAAACGGAATATTCCATTATGTGACTCTCAAGAAATCTTTCAAGGTCACTCTTAGAATCTGATACATCTCTTACTGAAAATAACCAAATAGGGAGGGGATGGGAATAACGTGAGAAATAAAGGCCAGTGGACCAGAACATTTAGGCCATAAAACTTGTGCTAAGAAGAATTTAGTATGTACACACAAAATAATGTAATGCGCATATTAAAATGCCACTTAATGGGTGATACAAAGGGATTTAGAAGACAGTTTTGCAAGGCTTTTAACACTGTAGGTAGCTGTTTACTCATTAAAGAATCTCTGTTGAAAAGTGGCCACCCCTCTCTGCTGGTTAAAGTGCCCGTGCTGTATACAACATGGTGACTTCCACAGGTGTTGGAAAATGGGTGAGACAGGGGCAGGTGCCAAGAATGCACATATATGACCAGAATACCACTATATACGTGTGTATGTGTGAGCATGCATGCTGGTCCCTCATTAAAGGTTTACTGGTTACTCATTCTTGGAGGCCCTTGGTGATTTTTTTTCTGGTCTTACAAAACTGTACCAGGTGTAACAGTAAGCACGAAGGCATGAACGCGCATAATCTTGTTGTAGGCACTACAGAGGGCACAATCTGAGCAGAGTGTGAACAGTCACAAAGTATGCATGTTGATTAGTGTGTATTATAATCACACATAGATACATACTTGAGGTGTGGAAATTTGTACCAGTTCTTGAACAAGTATAATGTCTGTGTCTTCAATCTAGATGCAGTTGCTGAAGGATTTGTGGTGGTATTTATTTATTCTTTCAATTTCTTATATACTACCTTTAAGCTGTTGAAGCAATATACATTCACATTCAGTAGGTATTTTTCTGTCCCCACAGGTTTCACAATCTGAGGGCCATGTTTACTAAGCTGTGCTGTAGGCGTGCTAATGATAGAGGCACTCATTATATTCCTGTGGGTGTCTCTAGCATTAGCACACGCTAAAAGGTTTGTGTGCCTACAGCACGGCTTAGTAAACAGGGCCTTGAATTTGTACCTAAGGCAACGTAGAGTCAAGTGATTTCTCCATGATCACAAAGAGCTGCAGTGGGATTGGAATCAGACTCTCCTGGTTCTCAGCCTGCTATTCTAATCGTTAGGCTACTCTTCCAGAAGTCCTCTGTCTTTATAAAATAAGGCCAAAATAAGGGAAGGGATTTTTTCTACTGTCTTTCTGTGGTACAAAGTGATTTCTATATTATATATAGGAACTTTAGGTCCCTTCCTGCCCAATTAATCTAGATGCCTTCTTGTAAAATTCCTTTTCCACATCCACGCTATAGGATCAGCAAGAATGCTGTCCAATTCGGCCAGAATGTTTTTGATTCAATTCGATCCAGTCCTTTAAGGCCACTTTCAATAAATAGAAAATAAAATTCACTTTTCTACCTTTGTTGTGTGGTCTTTTAATTTTTGTTACCATGTCTCTGGTTTCCACTTTCCTCAGTCTTCTCTTTACTCTTTTGCCAGTGTGTACTGGTCCATTTGGCATTTTCCATTTCCATCTTCCAAAATTCCAGGCAGCAGAAGTACAGATCAGCAGGACCCAAAGCAGTTCAAAACATGTAAAGTCAGAAACAACACAGTTTATACCTAATTGTTCCACTACCCTTAGGATTCACCTTTGGGATTAAAAAGTAAAACCATGTGCATGTAAGGACTGGATAAATGAGTTAAAACAAAGTTTAAAGCAGATGCCCTTAATATGTAATACTTGGTAGCAATAATGAAACAGTGATGGAATATTCACATAGAAAGCAGCCTCAGTCAATAGATTTATTTTTTATTGAACATAATTAACTTTGTATGAACTCGGCAGCTAATAATATGCTGAACTGGACAATGTTGGCACATTTAGACTGACTCTGTACTTCTGCATGAAGGTAGCTCTGCCTTCATTATTTAATATCTGTCTTTTAAATAGTAATCGTAAAAAAAATCAAGTGCATTTTTATAATATACCATTGCTTATGGGGGGAGGGAGGGGAAAGGGGGAGGGGGTTAGAAGGAAGGTACACACATTAAAGGATGATGAAGGCACCAAGAGAGTTATTTTATAGTATTTGGATGCAGTTTGAATTTGAAGTTATATAATGTCTTAATATGTATATGTTGAATGGTGATAACATCATCAATAAAAGCTTCTTTAACCATAATATACCATTGCTACCAACAATAAAGAACAACAACGTGGATGCAGCAGCTCATAGGTTTGTTTGCTCTGTTTTGAGAGTACTTGGATGGTGGCTACGCGGAGAAGGGGAAACCAAGGCTAATCTATTTGGCTTCAACTTTTTGATGTCATCCTGTTGACTGGTTTTCATTCAACCTCCTTGCTTAGGATTGTAATGGCGGCTTCTCTGGTCCCACATTGCAGTCACTTCTGCTTCAGGACACTCACCGCTCAGTTCTACGTGTACTGAGATACACTGCCATGTTCCCATGCACCATCAGTGCCCTCAGTGCTACCCTGACACTTCTGCCGCTGCTGTTGCTTCTCTAGAGCAGCATCAGCATCAAAAGAAAATAAACTCTCCATTGGCGCAGCTGCTGTTCCCTCCCTCTGATGTCACTCCTGTTCCAGAGCAGAGCCGGTAGCCTGAGCCAATAGAGAGACTGGCCCTGTGATGAGTTTGTCTTCTTTTGTCACCGCAGCAGCAGCTTGGATGACAGCGGGAGGAAGGTGGGGAAGTCCCATATTGGGACTCCCAATATTCTTTGCTGAAACGAATTGATTCAAACTGTGAATTGGACAACACTAATCAGTACTGCAGTGGCTGCCCCAGACAATACTGCAATAAGAACTGTAAACGCCAGCCTTCATCATTCTCTGTTCCCTATAGAATTTCTATGGGAGACTGAGGCCCAGAAGGGTGCGTAAGCAGTGGCATTTTTGGTGCCAGGCACTGCATTCACTGATCTCAGCTTGGCTGTAAGATAGGACAGTGGCTGCACAGTGTGTTGGAGATTGGTGTTGTAATCTGAATAGCAGGAACTGCTGTTCATGGTGAAGCCTCTGAAGGCTTGCAGTGCTCAGTAGGTGGGCACACCACAGCACTGACAGTGATCCCGAGAATCATACCAATATGATAACCTGGAGTCTATTTCCATACCACTATCACACCCTCTGTGTCTCATATACAGTGAAGTGTGGACCAGCATTTGAAGAGCCTTTGTGGTATTTGTGGTGTGCCTTTCTTAAAGTGTGTAAGAATTCCCAGGACAAGTGCATTGCTGTGTTTTTGGCATGGTAAAGAGAATTGTGATCAGGTTCATGTGTGAGTTGATTGATGTTTTTTTTTCAATGTTTGTTGCAATCCACTTTGTACTGGTTTGCTGGTTAAGTGAACTATAAATGCCATATTAAATAAAAATTAAATGTTATGTAATGTTTTCATCCTCAGAGGGCTATGGGTACAGTTTTTCAGTGCCATCTTCTGTACATGACCTTTATTTTTTGGGCAGGTTATCATCTGATGCAAGGCAGATATTAAATAGCATTAGATTAGCAAGAGACAGCATATTACAGTATTTACCTTGCACATGCAATAACATAATTTGCATATGATCTTTCAGGTACATAGGTGGGCATGAGAATTTTTTTTGCAGACTAATGTTCATGATAAAAGCCATATTGCATGTTGTTTTTAGCATGCACCAGAAGTCATTAACATTCACATTAAAATTTATCACATAGGTCCTTTAATCAGATGTTTAGAAAAGACACAGCTTATGTGACCTTAAAGTTAAGCCCCATGTGCATCAATTCTGACCAATGGATGCTATTTCTGTGTTTATGTTCTTTATTGTATCTTCCTTTAAGTGTTTGTTAGTTGGGAGAAAAACAATAGGGCGTTAGAAGCTAAATGAGTTTTATTTAATGAAAAAATGTTTTTGGTACTAATTCATAATCTAAACTATTATCCTTTTGATATACAGGCACCTAACAGTATTGGTTTTGGAAAAGAGACAGAAAAATCCATGTTTATGACCAAAACAGTATTACCTACCATTCCCTCCTCCCGGGAGAACTTGCTGAAGTGGGCCAGTGATCATGACTATAGTCCAGTTACTTCCTACACAGAAGTGCAAGTGGCGAATAGATTTCATATCCAAATAGCAGACGATGGTAAGAAGAATAATATGGGGTTCTACAGTATATCCAAAAGAGCTAAAAAAAAAAAATCATTCAATATAGCTGAAATTTTCTTTTAGGGGCCCTTTTACAAAGCCGCAGGTAGCATGTGCCAAATTGGCACCACTGCCGGGCTAGCACGTGCGCCCAGCGGTAACTCCGAGTGTGGCGCATACCGAATCCTGCGGTAGAAAATATTTTTCTATTTTCTGCTGCGGTGGGCGTTCCTGGTGGTAATTGGAAGCGCGGGCCACGATGGAGAGTGCTGCATGGTTACCATGTGGTCAATGGCTGGCAGTAAGGGCTCAGTCCATAAATAGGCGTGCGCTAGTTTTAATTTTTGTGCACATCCATTAAAAAATGGACTTTTCCCCATCTACTGTAAAAAGTGGCCCAGCGTCCGCCAAAAAGATGCGCCCACACTACTGCAGGCCACTTTTTACTGTGGCTTTGTAAAAGGACCCCTTATAGAATAAGCAATATTCTAAAATATGAGGACTTTCATATATAATAAATAGGAGAGCAACTTGGCACACTGCCCTAGGGTGTTAACCATAAACTATAATCGTTGGCCTAAATATTTCATTTGAATCTCTTTATTTAAATACTTTTAACCTTTCAGAATATATTGTTCAGTATAGTTGATGATGATCTGTAATTTTCTTTAAAATGTCACTGAAGCAACAAGGCTTAAATGAAATTATTTTTATCTTTCCATTCACTGCATCCCCATCTGGAAATACAGATATAAATCCAAAATGAATTAATGTTTGAGCTGGAACAGCTCTGCGTCAGGGAAAGTTTTCATCAGCAAACGGTGCTCTAAACTGCTGTGCTCCTAGTAAAGATGGCATCAGTCTTTATATAGGAAACAACTCTTTTCATCCAATCAAAAAACAGATTTGAGCAGAACAGGCAGAACCCATCTTGCATCTGTCAATTACAAGCATTCATTCTCCAGATTCAGATCTTCAACAAAAAGATCCAGTATGTTTTCTATAATTAAGGTGACAAATCCCAGTTGCCTTTCCCCACCGATCTTCTGGAGCATTATCCACCATTCTCCATCAGCAGTCCTCACATTTGGCTCAGTAAGGGAAGCTACTGTTGTACTAGTATTGATTGTGCGCTGATGTTTGTTATGACTAACCGGACTTTTTGTCTGCCCCGCGTAAGTCAATTTACAAGGACAACAAATCGTAGAAATTACGTATTTGTGGAGTCAAAACAAGCTTTAAAATCCAGAACAGAAGAGCATAGATATCTCAATCCTAAATGTTGTCCATAGAGCAGGACTGCAGAACTCTCTTGCATTTGGTGTTTGAGTTCCCCCATCTGTGTCCAATGTCAAACACATTTCTAAACTGTAGAAGATACCATTCTTAATGAGATCGCCACGTGGAATCCCAAAGCAACTTTTATTACAGTACAAAGTAAATTTTGTTCTCAGGACTGGGTTGATTGTGGTGAATACTACTTCAGGTGCCAGCAGGCATTTCATGGTGTACTCGCCTTCAGGATTGATAGGTAAACTGGACAAAAGAGCATGAACTCCTTCATTCTGTAAAGTTTGTGCACCCATATTTCCAATTAGTTTGCAAATTTGTGCATACACTTTATAGAATAGTGCCAGTTGTGTGCCTAACGTGTTAAATTAGGCGCAATTGGCCTTAAGTACCAATAATAGCCCTTAAGTGGTGTTAATTGGCACCAATTTGTAGTTATGAGCGTACCTGCATTTAGGTGCCATTCTATAAATTTACCCCTGATTATCAAAACTATTTAACCAGCCAGGAATGGCTCCTGGCCGGTTAAATGGCATTTAAGTGTCCAACCGCTGATATTCAGCGGGAGATAATCTAGTTATCTCTCGCTGAATATCCTGGTTAGTGGCTAGCCAGTCAGGCGTAGGGCCGCCGAGAGGGGGGGACAGGGGGGACAAAATTCCCCGGGCCTGGGCCTCCGGGGGGGGGGGGGGCCCGGTGTCGTCGCAGTCCGGCCGGCCCGCCCTCTGTCGCTCCCTGGCATTGAACTTAAGCGCCTCACCTTCGAAAGCACAGCAACCAGCTGCAGACCACTCCTTCCTTCCGTGTCCCGCCCTCGCCTGATGTAACTTCCACGAGGGCGGGACACGGAAGGAAGGAGTGGTGTGCCGCTCCTTGCTGCGCTTTCGAAGGTGAGGCGCTTAAGGTCAGTGCAGAGGGCCTGGGAGTGGAGAGAGGGCCCGGTGACCTCAGGTGGGGGGGCGGCCTTGTCCCGGGCCTGGCCAGTCTCTCAGTGGCCCTGGTCAGGCGCGAATATTAAGCACCAAACTGGTTATGTTGAGCGGTCAAAATAGACAGCAAAAAAGTTAACCGGTTGGTGCTGAATATCGGCATAGCCGGTTAACTTTTTAGGGGCCAAAATAAACCCGGATATTTAGTACCAGTCACTGGAAATGGCCCGGCATTAAATATCCAGGTATAATACCGGCAGCGGACAGCAGAAGCACTGCCTGCCACTGGCTGAATATCGGGACCTTAGTGCCTAAATGTGATAGTTCACAAATACAAAGGGGGTGTGCACATAGGTGGATCAGGGGTGTGTCTTGTAGCTGTATGTATATGTTAGAGAATACTATCACATGTGCAATTGCCAACTTTAGGCATGACAGTTTTCACCAGTCTTTGATAATGCGTAAGTACTTGCGCCTAAAGTTAGGTTTACGCATTCCGACTTATACTCTATTCTATAATGGGCAATTTCATGGGCAATTGCAGTAATGTTGGCAAAATGCATCAGCATTTTGTGCTCGCTCGCTGCTAAAATAATACACATAACTATTCAGTTATCTTAGTGAACCACTTGGCCACAGATTTTTGTTAAGCAATTAACTGACAAGTCCCAACTGCATTGCTACTGTTACAAGTCTTGTCATTAATTCAGAGCAATCTTCACTATCCCTACCCTCTTTTCTTTGCAGCTAATCCGTGACAGTCTAGCCGCCCATACTTTACTCATACATGTACCAATGTTTAACCATTTCAGATCAATGAGACCTGCAGTGCTATCAAGTTCTTACCTCTGCTTGTGGCAGTATCGTACACAAGCTGATCATCCATCCAACATTCATTTTTTAATTCATCACATTCCATTTTATAATGAAGGCCGTCTGGAATTTCCCTATGCTTCCACAACTGTGACCCTCCCCCCTAAACCACCCTCCACTCCTCTCATCAAAGTAAAAAACTTAAACCAAAACAAAATATCTCTCCCCTCCACCCCCCAACAGTAAACCCCCCACAAGGTGTGGGAGGGAGGATGGGAATTATTTCCTCGGCTATGCTCCCTCAAAAATCCTCCTACCCAATCACCACCCTCTGACAATAATAATTCCTCACAACACAGCCCACCAAAAGTTCCTGTCAGCAATTCTCTTCCTCTCTTCATCACCACCCACTCAACACTTATAACCAATCAGCCCTACTGCCCAGCCTGTGTCCCTTTTAGAACTCACTTCAACAATTGTCACCTTAGTCTATAAAAATACTTCTCTATTCACCCGCTTCATCTCTATTAATTATTTCAAAACTACATCTTTATTAAGCCACATAAAATGAATACTCTTATCCTCCCCCCCCCCCCTCTCAATCTTTACACACATAAATTTATCTCTCAAGCAGCATGGCCAATGTTATCTGGTCCTCAGCTGAATCTGCAGACCCTCTTTACAGAACTGGTGCTTAGCGTCCATATTTTTTTGCATCTAATTTTTGTCACATTTTCTTGAATCTACCCTGAAATGTGTAATGAGCAGTCCAAATAAATAAAATCCAAATAGTTATAAAAGCAGGATGTTTGAAATTAAAACCCTATGGAAAAGAGTGCTGTGAGTTTTGTTGTAATCATGTTTGCTATGTCATGGTGTAGTAAATAAGAGGACAATTTCCAGTCCTCAGATGTTGCATTGGGGACTGATTTTCTGATTAACGGCAATATTTGAACTAGTCATATTATATGTGCAAATGAGTGGTAAAGCCAAATTTTAAAAAGCAACAAACTAATTTAAGGGGACCATCATCAAAAATACAGTTAATTACTTTTAAATTTGATTTGAAAACTAGTGGAACTGATAATTATGATTTGAATTTGCTCAGTTATTGATAATTATCTTATTTTGTATGATAGACCTTTTATGCCTGTCTGTTTATTGCTTCTTACTGAGATTTTGGCCCTACTACTCTAGTGTTGTTGGGGGGGGGGGGTCATTTATTTATGTAAAGCTCAAATACTATATTAAAAGCTTACAGCTGTGCCAAATGTATCACGAATAGATAGATAACCAGGCACGCTAAAACGCTGCTATTCAGAAAACTCACTCCTGTCATGAAGCCAACATACAGTACATAGTTTTCAAATTTATATTATCCTCCTTCTCCCCTTTTTGTTGAGAGATTTTTTAATGGCTTTTTGGCTTGTGGTGAGCATATAAGCATCATGAAAATCTGAGTTGGTGATCCTGAAGCCTAAACCTCTTTGGTTGCCAGGCATTTCTCACATGTTATTCTTACTTTTTTCCTTTCCAGTAGAGATGAATGATGAAGAAGAATATTCGATTCCTCCAGAGCTGACGGAGCTATTACGAATGAACTCTCAGCTCCCAGAACCGGCCCGCACTCCAGCTGATGGTGTTAATGTTCCACTCCATGAAAACAGAGAGAGGATGGTCCAGGTGGAAGAGGTCACACCACCCACAAAAGATATGCTGGACAGGATAGTACGTGGAGGGGGCATTGAGCTGTTTCCAAAACCTAAAGAGCCTGAAGAAGTGCAAGGAAGTATCAATGTAGCATTATCAGTCAAATGTGACAACCAGAAAATGGTGGTAGCTGTGGACAAGGAGAGCCTACAGGTTAGTGCTCTTTTGGAGTAATTTATAGGGGACTCTGTGAAATCTGTCGGGGAAGTAAATATCCCTTGCCTGAGGTTTTATTGCTTTAACACTAGAGAAAATGTCTTTAAACATACTTGGGGGCCCTGTTTACTAAGCAATGTTATGGGCATGTTAATGTTTTTAACGCGCATTAACCATGTACCGTTGTGTACAATATCCTTATAGGTGCCTACGTGGTTAGCGCACGTGCTAAGTGTAGGCGTGCTAAAAACACTAATGCACCTTAGTAAACAGGGTCCTTGGTTAAATAGACTTCCTTTTGTGTGATTTAGGATTATGACAATAGATACCAAGTTTGTCTCGTCAAGTAAAGCTGTTTCACAAATATGCTACAGATATGAAATATAAAATTCCATGCCTAAGGGCCTATATAGTAAGACTTTTGCTGAAAAATGTTTGGTATTCAAGTTGGTAAAAATTCAGTGCGAACAGTAAAACACTACCTAATATGTATGCAATGATTTTTACTGGTTGTAAGTTAAATTTTTGCAACACTAGCATGATCATGGTAGTGTGCACAGCAACAAAAAAACATGACATGTACTTAAGCTACTTGTCAGTCAGTCTAATTAACTGGTCAGAATGAAAGGGCTGGTTCTTAAGGGGAAGCCTTCCATATCATCATGCTGATCAATCCATAGACTGGTGGGTTGTGTCCATCTACCAGCAGGTGGAGATAGAGAGCAATCCTTTTGCCTCCCTATATGTGGTCATGTGCTGCCGGAAACTCCCCAGTATGTTCTCTATCTCAGCAGGTGGTGATCACACACAGCAGCAGCTCTGGCTAGGGCTCCAAGCCTAATTTTTAGGTTTTGTTGAGTGCCTGGGGTTGAGGGCTCTTCTTGAGCAAGTGCAAACCTGGTGGTGCCAGGTCCCTCCTTTTCTCCCCCTTCCCGCTGGCTCCGTTTAAAAAAAAAAAAAAAAATTTTGGACGTCTTTAAGGGCGTTTATTTCGACGTTTATTTAAACGTTTATTGCAGCTACTCACTGGGACACCAGGTCGTTACAGCTCGGAGCGAGAAGCAGGTAATTTTTACCTTTTTATAGCGGGCAGGGAGTTCCCCGATTGATCTCCACGTGGCCTATGGCGTCGGAGGGCGAGGGCACGAAGAATCGCTCCCCGGACCGCGTGTGCGCTCCTAGCGGGGATGCGGGGGTTTTAAAGTCTGATTCGCCCTTGTTGGGTGTCAGTTTGGAGGCCGGTCAGTGTCCCGGGTCTTCCTCCGGCGCGGCGGTTTTTCCCGCCATAAACGCCCATCCCCCGCTGCTCGCCTCCGCCATCTTGGCCGGCCACTCTGCTCGGACAGCTTCTTCTTGGGCCGCCCTTGAGCTGGGAGACGTTCATGCCATGGCCGCCCTTGATTTGGGCGACGGCAAAAAAGCGGCTAAAGTTAAGCGCCGTTCTTCCCGCGCGGCTCCTTCGCGGAGTGTCGCGCCGGACACCATCTTGGATGCGCAGCATGTTGCTCCCCCGCTCTTGCGAGCGCCGGTTGAGGGTGCGTCTAGAGCTGTGGCCCAGGCTGCTGAAATACACAGTCTGGGGGGTTTCTCCCCCGAGTTTATTTTGCTGCTGCATCAGGCCTTCTTTATGCAAAACGCTGCCCCTTCTCCCTTGTCCGATAACGGGGTTGAGGCCCCCGGAGGTAAACGCCCTCGGGTGGATTCCTAGGCCTTAGAGGACGCTGTTTTCTCTGATGTAGATGAGGGCAGCGTATTTGAGTTCTCCCAACGGTCCTTTGGGATTCCTTGGAGGAGACGGATTCCCGCTCGGATGGAGCGGATGACCCCTCTGCAGCGCGGATCTTTCGCTCAGAGGATTTGCCCAACCTGTTCTGCAGGCCATGAGCATTTGAAGATTTCCTCGCCAGAGGACGTCTCTCCCTCAGCCCCTGTTGGCTCTGCCATTATGCTGGGGACGAAGCGCCCGCCTAGAACCTTCCACGTGCATGATGCCATGCACACCTTAATTTCGGCTCAATGGGATGTCCCGGAAGCGAGCCTCAAAGTGGCTAGGGCTATGTCCCGCCTCTATCCTTTGCCTGAAAGTGAACGTGAGGCCTTTATTTGGCCTACCGTGGTTTCTTTAATCACTGCGGTGACTAAGAAAACGGCGTTGCTGGTGGAAGGTGGCACGGCCCTATAGGACGCCCAAGACAAAAGATTGAAAGTGGCTTTAAGGTCGTCCTTCGAGGCGGCTGCCTTAAGTTTGCAGGCCTCAGTTTGCGGCTCCTATGTGGCCAGGGCGTGCCTGACGATGGTGCAGCGGGCTTCCCCCTCGGATCCTTCCTTGAGGGCTGATTGGCCGGCCCTGGAATCGGGCTTGGCTTATTTGGCAGACTTACTGTATGATGTCTTGAGAGCCTCGGCTAAAGGTATGGCTCAGACAGTCTCTGCGCGGCGCTGACTTTGGCTGAAACATTGGTCTGCGGACCACGCCTCTAAGTCCCGCCTGGCTAAGTTGCCTTTTGAAGGCAAGCTGCTCTTTGGGGTCGAGCTGGACAAAATCGTGACCGATCTCGGCACGTCTAAGGGCAAGAGGTTACCAGAGGTCAGGACGGTTTCAGGAAGCCCGTCGGTACCGCCCGGGCAAGTCGGGCTCCTCTGCCCCCTCTTCCTTCAAAGGAACTTCTCCCCCAAGCAGCATTCCTTTCGCAGAGACCGCCGTCCCGGAGGTGCGCCCTCCGGTCCTCCCCCAGGGTCTCGTACCCAATGACGGGGCCCTGGTCCATGGCCCAGTGCAGATTGGAGGACGCCTGTCCTCGTTTCTGGGCGAGTGAACCAGGGTAACTTCAGACGCTTGGGTTCTGGAAGTCATCAGAGACGGCTACAAGCTACAGTTCTGCCGACCCTTAAGAGATGGGTTTGTACTCTCTCCCTGCAAGTCTCCGGTCAAAGCTGTGGCAGTGCAGCAGACCTTGGACAACCTGATACGCCTGGGTGCGGTCGTTTCGGTGCCAGAAAATCAGATTGGCAAGGGACGTTACTCCATTTACTTTGTGGTATCAAAGAAAGGAGGTTCTGTCCGGCCTGTCCTCGACCTCAAGGGGTCATTCGGGCCTTGAAAGTGCGGCACTTTTGCATGGAGACTCTCCGCTCTGTTATAGCGGCAGTGAAGGCAGGGGAGTTCTGGGCTTCCTTGGACATCAAGGAAGCGTACCTGCATATTCCCATCTGGCCTCCTCATCAACGCTTTCTGCGTTTTGCAGTCCTGGGCCGACACTTCCAGTTCAGAGCCCTCCCTTTCGGGTTGGCTACTGCTCCGCGGACCTTCTCCAAAGTAATGGTGGTCATCGCGGCCTTCCTGCGAAAGGAAGGAGTACAAGTCCATCCTTATCTGGATGACTGGTTGATCCGAGCCCCCTCTTAGGCAGAGTGCGGCAAAGCTGTGGACCGCGTGATTGCTCTTTTGAGCTCCCTGGGGTGGATCATCAACTGGGAGAAGAGCCAGCTGCGCCCGACTCAGTCCCTGGAGTATCTGGGAGTTTGATTCAACACCCAAGTGGGCAGAGTGTTCCTGCCAGACAATCGGATTGTCAAACTTCAGGCTCAGGTGGACCAGTTCCTAGTAGCCTCTCCTCTTCGGGCTTGGGACTATGTGCAGCTGTTGGGCTCTATGACGGCCACGATGGAAGTAGTGCCCTGGGCCAGGGCTCATATGAGACCACTACAACTCTCTCTGCTGCAGCGCTGGACTCTGGTGTCGAAGGATTATGCTGTGCGCCTTCCCTTGGACCCAGCAGTGCGCAATGCGCTGAGCTGGTGGCTGCAGACAGACAAGTTGTCTGCAGGAATGCCTCTGGTGACCCCGGAGTGGATTGTCGTCACGATGGACGCCTCTTTGTCGGGCTGGGGAGCCCACTGCTTGGGAAGGACAGCGCAGGGGCTCTGGTCTCCTGCAGAGGCAAAGTGGTCTATCAACCTCCTGGAACTCAGAGCCATTCGGTTGGCGCTTTTGGAGTTCATCCCGATACTGGCGTTGAAGCCAGTACGGGTCCTGTCGGACAATGCCACGGCTGTGGCCTATGTCAACCGCCAGGGAGGTACCAAGAGCGCCCCTCTAGCCAAGGAGGCCATGAATCTATGCCAGTGGGCGGTAGCGAACCTGGAACAGCTGTCAGCGGCCCACATTGCCGGAGTCATGAATGTCAAGGCGGACTTTCTCAGTCGCCATACCTTGGATCCCGGAGAGTGGCAGCTATCTGCTCAGGCGTTCTTGGACATCACGAAGCGCTGGGGCCAGCCGAGCCTAGATCTGATGGCATCATCGGCCAATTGCCAAGTGCCGCGCTTTTTCAGCAGAGGACGAGACCCTCGATCCCTGGGAGTAGATGCTCTTCTCCAACAGTGGCCGACACAGGAGCTTCTCTATGGGTTCCCGCCCTGGCCCATGTTGGGCAGGGTGCTAGACCGGGTGGCAAAGCATCCGGGCCGGATAATCCTGGTGGATCCGGACTGGCCCAAACGTCCCTGGTATGCGGACTTGATCAGGCTCTCAGTGGACGATCCTCTGCGGCTGCCAGTGGAGCAGGGCCTGTTGCATCAGGGTCCCGTGGTGATGGAGGATCCCTCCCCCTTTGGTCTTTCGGCCTGGCTATTGAGCGGCAGCGTCTGAGAAAGAAGGGCTTCTCAGACAAGGTCATCGCCACTATGCTAAGAGCGAGGAAGCGCGCTACTTCTACTGCTTACGCCAGGGTTTGGCGTACCTTTGCAGCGTGGTGTGAAGCAGGCTCCAATTTCTTCAGTGTTGGCGTTCCTGCAAGAAGGTCTGGAGAAAGGCCTGTCGCTCAGTTCCCTTGAGCAGGGACTGTCTTTCTTCTATGTTTGTACAGCGCTGCGTATGCCTGTAGCGCTATAGAAATGCTAAATAGTAGTAGTAGTAGTAGCGGCTCTGGCTTGCTTCAGGGGCCGCCTGAAGGGTGCTTCCCTGGCTTCGCAGCCTGATGTGGTGCGCTTTCTCAAGGGAGTTAATCACCTGCGCCCTCCTCTGCACTCAGTGGTGCCTGCGTGGAATCTCAACCTGGTGCTAAGAGCCTTGCAGAAGCCGCCTTTTGAACCCTTGTCGAGGGCATCTCTGAAAGACCTGACGTTGAAAGCAGTCTTTTTGGTGGCTATCACTTCAGCCAGAAGAGTTTCCGAGCTCCAGGCACTCTCTTCTGCAGTTCACTGAGGCAGGAGTGACTATTCGCACAGTGCCTTCCTTCCTGCCCAAGATTGTTTCTCGCTTCCATGTGAATCAGCAGCTCTGTCTCCCTTTCGTAGGGAGGACTACCCAGAGGAATACTCTGCTCTCAAATATCTGGATGTGAGATGAGTCATCATCAGATACTTGGAAGTGACCAATGATTTCCGGAAGTCGGATCATCTGTTTGTCCTGTTGGCAGGTCCTCGTAACGGTCTGCAGGCTGCTAAGCCTACAGGGGCAAGATGGGTCAAGGAAGCCATTGCAGCGGCTTATGTGGCCGCGGGGAAGGTGCCGCCTATCCAGCTGAAGGCTCACTCCACTAGAGCTCAGGCGGCCTCGATGGCAGAGGCCGGGTCCGTCTCCTTGGAAGAGATTTGCAAGGCGGCAACTTGGGCATCGGCCCATACCTTCTCCAGGCATTACCGCTTGACTGTGGCTGCTCGGGCGGAGGCCCGGTTTGGAGCTTCCGTGTTGCGGTCAGGGATTTCTATGTCCCGCCCTGGGTGAGTACTGCTTCGGTACATCCCACCAGTCTATGGATTGATCAGCATGATGATATGGAAGGTAAAATTATGTATCATACCTGATAATTTTCTTTCCATTAATCATAGCTGATCAATCCATAGCCCCTCCCAGATATCTGTATTGTTTATATTCTGGTTGCATTTCAGGTTCAAGTTTAGTCTTCAGTTCCTGTTCAGGAGGACTTCGTGTTCAAGTTTTTCAATGGATTCTTCAAGAGTTGAGACGAATTTGTGTTACAGTGAGCTGCTGCATTCCTCTCCCCTCCGTTTTACGGGGCTGGATTGAGACTTAAATTCTGCCGGCGCTCCCTCCCGCTTCGTGCGGCAGTTGGGCAGCTTTGTACCCCTCCCGCTTCGGCGGTGTTAGGGTCAGTCAGCTCCTCCCGCGTTTGCGGTTGCAGGATAAGCCAGATCCCCCCGCATCGGCGGGTGTGGTGTCCCTCCCCCGCTCCGCGGGGATGAGCTGGACGGATTCCCCTCCCCCACTTGTGTGGGGATGAGCTGGGTTAATTCCCCTCCCCCGTTTCGGCGGTGGTGAGCTGGGCAGATTGTCCCTTTGTGGGTGTAATTCTCTAAGTGCTGAGTCCTGCGGATGGAGCTTGGATATCGACATACTGAGGAGTTTCCGGCAGCACATGACCACATATAGGGAGGCAAAAGGATTGCTCTCTATCTCCACCTGCTGGTAGATGGACACAACCCACCAGTCTATGGATTGATCAGCTATGATTAATGGAAAGAAAATTATCAGGTATGATAGATAATTTTACCTTCCATGACAGTGCATAAAACTTACAGTTCTTGGAACATTTGCTTTAGACCGGTTGTAGCCTGTCTAAAGCAAACGTTATTTAGCATGTAATGCACAAAGGGGTTCTGCATCTCTCTTACCTTCCCCCATAGCAGCTACCGACAACCCTATGCAGATGCATTGCAATGAGGTCATTAGTATTCAAATGAGTATTTCAAGCAATGCATAGACCTGAGCGCCCACCTTTAACGGGCCAAACTTTACAGCCGGTATGGACCTGCCCTTATGGGGAGCAGTCTGCTTGTACTGTATAGTGCAAGCAGACTGCTCCCCATGGTACGTGCTCAGTGCACAGACCTCCTCGACCCAAACTACCCTCTGCCCAAGACCTTTAAAAACCTGAGGCAAAAAAAATGAAGAGTACTTCACTTCAGGATGACCTGAGTGAGGTGGCAGTGCTATCCTTCTCATTGTATAACTTTAGTGCCTAAATGTATAAGCTAAAATTCTAGAATCTCAACACTTAACGTGGGCGAGCTTACACTTATGCCCTTAAGTGCTATGGATAACTAGGAAGGCCCAACTTTGGGCACGAAGATTTATACCTGCTGAAATCTGTCGTGCAATTTGGTTGCACAACCCCTATATTCTATAACACTGATCCTAAAGTTCTGGAACACCCCTGCCCATGCCCCCTTTTGGTTTGCACAAAAGACATTTTGGGCAAGGAGAATTATAGAATAGCGCATAGGCAGATGCACACATAATTTCAAAATTAGTGCCAATTAACTCCAATTAACATCAATAATTGATATCATCCAATCGACTAATTAGTTTATGTTCGTATCTGGGCTCCATGACCAAATTTGGGCAACCTGTGTAGAAATTGGGGGTATATGCGCACTCGGCGCTATTTTGTAAATAAAGTGCGTAACTTGCTTAGTGCATAAATACTAGGGCGTTGTAAGTAGGGTAGGGCAGCACATAACGTACTGGATACTGTAAATCACATGCTAAAGTGCCACATTTGTGCCTGCTATTGAAATCATGTAAATGGGCGTTCCTAATTGTAGACATGTAGAAGTCGATTTATACTAGTATTCTATAATGGAATCTTGGAGCCCAGATGCTATTATAGAATCATTTATTTATTTTATTGGATTTCTTTACCACCTTTTTGAAAAGAATTCACCCAAGGCTGTGTACAGCAAGAATAAATTGCACCTAGGCAACAGACAATGACAGCAGTAAAAGTATTCAAATAACAGTCAACACACTACACATTAAAACATCTTAATAGACAACACAGGCTCAGTGCGCTTCATCTAGATAGAATTTCTCCCTTTGTGTTTGGCACAAGACTAGTATTATTGACATTGCAGTTATTGATACTGTTATTGTTTAGGCCAACGGATACACAGGGACTGAGCTTTCCCTCCATGATCCTGCATGTCGAGCGAAGATGAATAGCACGCATTTCATCTTGGAGTCTTCACTGGCCGCCTGTGGAACTCGGCAGATAATTGATGGTTCAGATGATATTATTTACTATAACACTGTGAGTATTTTTGCAGGGATGCTTTTTGTGGGTAGGAGTGGAAGAGTATCCTAGAGATTAGTGTTAGAGATTAGTGTAGTGGGCTGAGAACCTAGAGAGCTGAGTTCAATTTCCATTGCAGATCCTTGTGACTCTGGGCAAGTCACTTAACCCTCTATTGCCCCAGGTACAATTGTTAGGTTGTGAGCCCACTAGGAACAGAAAAAGTACCTGTATATAATAAATGTAAACCGCTTTGATTGTCCCACAGAAAGACGATATACCAAATCCCATTACCCATATTGTTAAAGATGGAGGAGAAATGAGAGAGTAAGATTTGCCATACATCAAAAGGCTGCTTCTCTGACCTGTTAAGACTGTTACTGTGCTTAAACACCACTTGTTATCAGAGTGTTGGATATGAGAGTCCCTAGATTAAAAAAAAAAAAACAGTGGGACTAATTTTGTGATGGGTCAGCTACCAGTATATGGATGGAATGACTTTCTGCACACTGTTGTGTCACACCTAGCACAGAAGTTGTATGTATTCACATGAATCCTGCTTTTTTTTGAAAAGCACAGAATGGAACTGAAGCAGGAAGCCTAATAGCAATAACATAGTGGAAACAAAAACGGAAACACCAGTTTTAGTTAAATAAATATCCCCCTATTATAACTTTATCACAGCTTTCACGCACGTTCTTTAGTCTCTTCCACATGGCTTTGCTTTCTCAGGAACTTATCCAATAAGTGCAGAGTTATTAAACAAAACATTAAAAAAAACCTGATTTGATGACTCAGGCCTGTAGCAGGGTGTTGAACACTTGAACACTGGAACTGTATAAAACAATGAAATGAAGCGAGTTCATTTTGCTTTGACTAAAATTACTATTTCATATTAAGTTTTCTTTCTTTAGTATTTTGACACCATTATGACATAACTAGAAAAGAAGGGCCACAGAACACCTTTTTTGGTGAAGGAGTAAACCGACTGCTCTACACCTACCCCCCTTCCAAGCTCCCTAATTGCTGATGAGGTTGGTCAGGCTGTGGGCCTAGTTGCTTACCTCAGTCCCCACTGCCTATTATAGAAAATATGTGAATCATACAATGCATTCCTGTGAAGGTGAAAGGGGGCAGGTTCACGGGTGATTAGAAAGTGGCAGGTAGTAAACTTTAGTGGCTTATAATGAAATGACAAGCCCAGGTCGCTGTGAAATCTTGTCTGTTCTGAAGTTTCTGATCATTGAGGTGGAAATTTTTGTGTGCAGTTACTTCTACATAGGTCACTCGCAGTAGTGGCATAGGGCTGGGCCAGTGGCTCACTTGAGTGCTTCTGTATTGTAATGTGGAGAATCTCCAGTTTGATTCCAGATTAGCCTATTCACATCCTGGGCCAGCTGGTGAAAGGAGGTTGTGGAGACAGTGTCACATCCCCTGAGGGGTGAGGAGTCATGCTTATTATTGACTAGTAAAAAAGGCCCGTTCCTGACACAAATGAAACGGGCGCTAGCAAGGTTTTCCTCGGAGTGTGTATGTTTGAGAGAGTGTGTGTGAGAGTGACTGTGAGAGAGAGAGAGAGTGAATGTGCGAGTGTGTGTGACAGAGAGAGAGTGAGTCTGGGTGCGAGTGTGTCTGTGAGAGAGAGAGTGTGTGTGTGAGAATGAGAGTGTGTGCGAGTGCGTATGTGAGACACAGTGTGAGAGAGAGAGTGTGTTTCACACAGAAACACTATGTGAGAGAGAGTGTGTGTGCGATACACAGACTCTCTGTGAGACCGAGAGAGTGTGTGAGACCGAGAGAGTGTGTGAGAGTGACTGTATGACAGAGAGTGAATGTGATACAGTGTGAGACATAGAGTGTGTGAGAGTGAGAGAAAGACACTGACTGTGAGAGAGAGAGTGTGTGTGTGTGTGTGTGACAGAGATACCTCCCCCCCTACCTCTGTAGTCTCAGGACCTCCTCCCCCTCCCCCTCTGGTATGAGGACCCCCTCTCCCTCCTCCCCTCCCCACCCTCTCAGGTCTCAGTCCCCCCTCTCCCCCCTCAGGTCTCAGGATCCCCTCCCCCTGCCCCTCTCCCCCCTCTCAGGTCTCAGGACCCCCTCCTCTCCCCTCTGGTCTCAGGATCCCCTCCCACCCAGCCACACAGTAACCTTCTGTTACTTTATAGGGGAGTCTGTCTTTATGGCGGCACAGGTGTGTGCAGGACCTTGTTTTTCTCTTGCTGGTATGTGTGGAGAGGGTGGTTGCGATGTTTGAGGGTTGTTGCGGCAGCGTGGAAGGGCGTTATGGAAGTTGTTTTTGCGGCGTGGGTCTCGATCGTTTCGTCGTTATTTATTCTCTGTTGCTTTTCGCTCTCGTGTCTCGTCACTCATTAACCGGGAGGGCGGCTAATTCGCTAGGCAGGCAGGCTTGAGCCACAGCGGTAAGTCGGGAGGGCGGCTGTTGACCTTTTTTTTTTTTGCGGGTTCTGATGTTGTGTGCTTATGTAGGATGGCAAGCTTCATGTACAGGTTAAGGAGTCACTCACTAGAATTTTGTGTCACTCTCACTAGAAAATGAAGTGTAAGTAACACAGCAAAAGCTATTTGAATTCACCAATTTGTGCATCTTTGTCTCCTAGAAATACTTAGCTGGCACCAAGATTTAGTTGGCGTGTTCAGTACTTTCTGAAGTTGATAAGAGTGCAGGCTTAATTTAACTTTCTTACTAAATGAATTTGGAAACAGGTTTAAACTATAAAGCAAGCTTTCTTTGGTTATTAAGGAATATATTATGTAAAGCTGGTTTGAAACCAGTTTTTTTATTCCTTGTGGCGAGAATGTGGAAGACAAATCCTGTTCCAAATTACCAAGTAATAGGTGGGGCAGGGCAAAATTTTTGTTTTTGTGACAGGATGACTGTTCCACAAAGGGGGTGCATTCCTAAGGAATGAATGTAAGCAAACAGGAATCTTCTTCCACTCCATTATGTGTACTGTCGATGTGAGATATTTATTTTTTAGACTAAAAGGAACGGTATGTTATTGGTGTAGTCATCACTGAAAACCCCAGTAAAATCTTTTCTTTGTGGGCAAACTGCCATCAACAAGTTGTTGCTAGGCAGTGGCAGAATAATTTCCACAGCTAAATTCTAAAACCAGTTTACATGGCACTTGAAAAGGTTCTACCATGGCTTGAGACACATAAGCATGGATACAGTGGTCTTGGTAAGCAAAGTTCTAGCACTTTTGGGAGCTGGGCCATGTGCTCAACAAAGGTCTGGTTTAGGGTTACACCCATATCTATACTTCCTGGCCTGCTCAGAATTATCTGTGCAATGTTCATCTGTCATCCTGAAAAGCATGCTGCGACTGTTGTGTTTATTTGCATGCCAGTACCCAGATTGCTTCTTGGATTTCATGAGGGTGGTAGCTGTAAAAGACATTAGTCCTCTGTTTCCACTGGATATATACTCTGTGCTTTCAAATGGTCCTTTCCTTCTTAAGAGCAATTTAGGATGATTGCAGCAATCTTGGCCTGCAGTACATGGATTCTACTTCTGACTGCCAGCAGACTAATGCAAGACTGAAGGAGGAGGAGGGGCAAGGCTTCAAGGGAATGTTGGTCTGCTGAGCTTGGCAGGTGGTGCTGTACCCAGCTTAGTACAGGTTGGCAGAGGCTCAAGAGAACATTTATTTTAACAGGACTACAATGAAATATCTGCATTGTCTAAAGTTACATAACTTCCTAGAGGCAAGATTTCTAGCACCCACATTTGCAGATTATCTTACATACATGGCATAGAGCCATCATATGAGTGATGCAGAGCTGTACAGAGCTTTTAAGACTCTTCCTTTGATGTTTTTGATAAATTCTTTTTTTATTTAATGGCATTTGTATTTATCTAAACTGGATGCCGCTTTAGTTGACACAAAAGTAGGTTAGCAACATTAATAAGACTGGAATCATGTAAACATGAGTTTGATAAAGGCAAAAAAATGGCTTTCTAGAAGTTGATGTTACACCAGACCTAGATAACAAAAGAGAGGGTAAAAACAGCATACAAACACTAACAATAGCAAGAAAAAGCCTTCAGAGTTGAGAAGTAAAGTCCTTTAATTCTGAAAAGACCCGACACGGGCCGTGTTTCGGCGTAGAGACGCCTGTAAGCTCTTTGAGCAGGGACTGTCTTTCTTCTATGTTTGTGCAGCGCTGCGTATGCCTTGTAGCGCTATAGAAATGCTAAATAGTAGTAGTAGGGTCCAGATTGTTCTTATGGATAAAATGATACAAGATTGAGCAAACCAAACTATCAGGGTATGTTGCATCAAGACGTAAAAATGGTCCAGGCTATCGTGCAGAACACCATCGGTAAAAAAACCGCCGATTTGATATGTCAATTGCGTTTGACATAGTTGACCATAATATCTTATTGAATTTACCCTGTCAAAATGGGATTGTTGATGCGATTTAAAAAAATGGTTTCAAGGATTTTTGAGGAACCAAGGATATCAGGTTAAAATGAATAAGTACATAAGTACATAAGTAGTGCCATACTGGGAAAGACCAAAGGTCCATCTAGCCCAGCATCCTGTCACCGACAGTGGCCAATCCAGGTCAAGGGCACCTGGCACGCTCCCCAAACGTAAAAACATTCCAGACAAGTTATACCTAAAAATGCGGAATTTTTCCAAGTCCATTTAATAGCGGTCTATGGACTTGTCCTTTAGGAATCTATCTAACCCCTTTTTAAACTCCGTCAAGCTAACCGCCCGTACCACGTTCTCCGGCAACGAATTCCAGAGTCTAATTACACGTTGGGTGAAGAAAAATTTTCTCCGATTCGTTTTAAATTTACCACACTGTAGCTTCAACTCATGCCCTCTAGTCCTAGTATTTTTGGATAGCGTGAACAGTCGCTTCACATCCACCCGATCCATTCCACTCATTATTTTATACACTTCTATCATATCTCCCCTCAGCCGTCTCTTCTCCAAGCTGAAAAGCCCTAGCCTTCTCAGCCTCTCTTCATAGGAAAGTCGTCCCATCCCCACTATCATTTTCGTCGCCCTTCGCTGTACCTTTTCCAATTCTACTATATCTTTTTTGAGATACGGAGACCAGTACTGAACACAATATTCCAGGTGCGGTCGCACCATGGAGCGATACAACGGCATTATAACATCCGCGCACCTGGACTCCATACCCTTCCTAATAACACCCAACATTCTATTCACTTTCCTAGCCGCAGCAGCACACTGAGCAGAAGGTTTCAGCGTATCATCGACGACGACACCCAGATCCCTTTCTTGATCCGTAACTCCTAACGCGGAACCTTGCAAGACGTAGCTATAATTCGGGTTCCTCTTACCCACATGCATCACTTTGCACTTGTCAACATTGAACTTCATCTGCCACTTGCACGCCCATTCTCCCAGTCTCGCAAGGTCCTCCTGTAATCGTTCACATTCCTCCTGCGACTTGACGACCCTGAATAATTTTGTGTCATCGGCGAATTTAATTACCTCACTAGTTATTCCCATCTCTAGGTCATTTATAAATACATTAAAAAGCAACGGACCCAGCACAGACCCCTGCGGGACCCCACTAACTACCCTCCTCCACTGAGAATACTGGCCACGCAATCCTACTCTCTGCTTCCTATCTTTCAACCAGTTCTTAATCCATAATAATACCCTACCTCCGATTCCATGACTCTGCAATTTCTTCAGGAGTCTTTCGTGCGGCACTTTGTCAAACGCCTTCTGAAAATCCAGATATACAATATCAACCGGCTCCCCATTGTCCACATGTTTGCTTACCCCCTCAAAAAAATGCATTAGATTGGTGAGGCAAGACTTCCCTTCACTAAATCCGTGCTGACTTTGTCTCATCAGTCCATGTTTTTGTATATGCTCTGCAATTTTATTCTTAATAATAGCCTCCACCATCTTGCCCGGCACCGACGTCAGACTCACCGGTCTATAATTTCCCGGATCTCCTCTGGAACCCTTCTTAAAAATCGGAGTAACATTGGCTACCCTCCAGTCTTCCGGTACTACACTCGATTTTAGGGACAGATTGCATATTTCTAACAGTAGCTCCGCAAGTTCATTTTTTAGTTCTATTAATACTCTGGGATGAATACCATCAGGTCCCGGTGATTTACTACTCTTCAGCTTGCTGAACTGACCCATTACATCCTCCAAGGTTACAGAGAATTTGTTTAGTTTCTCCGACTCCCCCGCTTCAAATATTCTTTCCGGCACCGGTGTCCCCCCCAAATCCTCCTCGGTGAAGACCGAAGCAAAGAATTCATTTAATTTCTCCGCTACGGCTTTGTCCTCCTTGATCGCCCCTTTAACACCATTTTCGTCCAGCGGCCCAACCGACTCTTTGGCCGGTTTCCTGCTTTTAATGTATCTAAAAAAAATTTTACTATGTATTTTTGCTTCCAACGCTAATTTCTTCTCAAAGTCCTTTTTTGCCCTCCTTATCTCCGCTTTGCATTTGGCTTGGCATTCCTTATGATCTATCCTGTTACTTTCAGTTGGTTCTCTTCTCCACTTTCTGAAGGATTGTTTTTTGGCTCTAATGATTTCCTTTATCTTACTGTTTAGCCACGCCGGCTGACGTTTAGTCTTTTTTCCCTTTTTTCTAATACGTGGAATATATTTGTCCTGAACCTCCAGGATGGTGTTTTTAAACAGCATCCACGCCTGATGCAAGTTTTTTACTCTGCGAGCTGCTCCTTTCAGTCTTTTTTTCACCATTTTTCTCATTTTGTCGTAATCACCTTTTCTATAGTTAAACGCTAGCGTACTTGATTTCCTAGTTTCACTTCCTTCAATGCCAATATCAAAACCGATCATATTATGATCACTGTTATCAAGCGGCCCTCGTATCGTTACCCCCTGCACTAGATCATGAGCACCACTAAGGACTAAGTCTAGTATTTTTCTTTCTCTTGTCGGCTCCTGAACTAGCTGTTCCATGAAGCTGTCCTTGATTTCATCAAGAAATCCTATGTCCCTTGCGTGTACAGATGTTACATTAACCTAGTCTATATGCGGGTAATTGAAATCCCCCATTATTATTGTGTTGCCCAGTTTGTTTGCGTCCCTGATTTCCTTTAACATTTCCGCATCCGTCTGTTCGTCCTGGCCAGGCGGACGGTAGTACACTCCTATCACTATCCTTTTCCCCTTTGCACATGGAATTTCAATCCACAGTGATTCCAAGGAGTGTTTTGTTTCCTGCAGAATTTTCAATCTATTTGATTCAAGGCTCTCGTTAATATACAATGCTACCCCTCCACCAATCCGATTCACCCTATCACTACGATATAATTTGTACCCCGGTATGACAGTGTCCCACTGGTTATCCTCCTTCCACCAGGTCTCAGAGATGCCTATTATATCTAATTTTTCATTTAGTGCAATATATTCCAACTCCCCCATCTTATTTCTTAGGCTCCTGGCATTCGCATATAGACATTTCAAACTATGTTTGTTGTTCCTAAGTACATCATGCTTAGTACTTGACAGTATTAATTGGCAATCTTTTGTCTGATTTTTATTTTTATTTAAAGATACCCGATCTACTACAATCTCTTTTGCAACCTCACTATCAGGATACTCTATCTTCCCTGTTATGGTGATATCTTTGAAAGATACCTTATCCCGAACCATGCTCTTTTGAGCGACTGTCGGCCTTCCCCCCATTTCTAGTTTAAAAGCTGCTCTATCTCCTTCGTAAACGCCGATGCCAGCAGCCTGGTCCCACTCTGGTTAAGATGGAGCCCATCCTTTCGGTTTTCTGGCTTCATGGGTTTCAAATTATGGAGTCCCTCTAATTGCCTCAGTGGGTAAAAAATTAACTAACACGGGATTTTGCCGATTTATATATGCTGATGACATTATGATATATATATACCTTTTTGGGGGGATTTTGCCGAAGTCCTAACAGATATTAAAAGAGGACTAGATTTATTGAAACGCTGGCTACTCAGTTTAAACTGAACCTGTCAGACTCAGAAACAGAACGAAGCCTTGCTCCGGAAGAAGAGGACCTCGGCTGGCGGGGGTTGGGGTCCCCTGCCAGCAAAGGTAGGCGACGGCGGGTTGGTGGCGGGAGGGGGGGGTCGAGAGGGTCGTCGGCAGGGGGGTGGTCAAAGTTCGTGGTGGCGCCGGGGGGGGGGGGGGAGGATAAAAGGTGCCCCTCACCTCGGGCTCTGGACCTCCCTCCCGCCGAAGTCTCTCTACGCCCCTGAATCTCAGACTTTAAAAGCAAATTTTAGTGAGCTCTGAATGTGAAGGCACGCTCTTGAAGGAATCCAAGTCTTGTGCTCTCCTCTAACAGATGATGTTCTGTACAACTATACAATGAATTCTCATTTTCTTGTTGTCTCAATTTCAACTACTTCGGGGAGAAGTTATCAATGTGGGCTGCTGTTAAGTCGTGTTTTTTTTCATCATGTCGGGTTATTTTAGCACAGGGTCTCATTGCATTAAACGGGACCCTGTGATAAAGCAACCCAATATATCAGTAGTCCATGTTAATAACTCCTCCCACCTTATTCTCACATACAGCTGTAAATTAAAATCATATTTTAATTATGAAGGCAATTAAACTGTGCACAGTACAATTCAGGCCCAAAACAAGAATTATCGGATGCTGCCATCTTTTGCATTAAACCAAAACTCAAAACAAAGTCTCCTACCTCACTAGTAAACAAATCTCATAGAACAAACACAACCAGGAGAATGTACCTAATGATATAATGATAATAATAATGAAGAGAGGAGTGCCCTCAGAAATTTAAACATCCACATGGTAGTCCCAGTACAACCAAACGCTAAGGGCTCCGATGATAGAATCACTCAATGGTCATAGAGAAAAGACTGCTCTTCCCTAAAATATGTGCTCGATGCCGCGGGTTTCACACAAACCTTTCCTTAGGGACTTGGGTTAGGGCTGTCTCTCCCTTGAAGTTGCCGCCAGCCTTGTTAGGAATCTACTGCTGCAGTTCTAATAAAGGCCCCCACAGAGGCGTGGTCACTCCGGATCGCTATACGAACCTGACGTCAGTTCATGCTGTCTGCAGCCTGGCATTTGGTTGTACTGGCACAGGGCTCATAAGATAAGTAAAAGTTTTTCATGTTTCTATATTATTTATGCTGGCTGAGTCGATCATTTGCAATGCATTTGTATGGCTAGCAATAAGGGGGCATACAATTGCACATAAAAAACCACTACAGTGAGTGTCTCAATGAATGAAGTGCAGTGTTTCATCCGTTAGTAGTCTTTAGGGACTACCACGTGGGTGTTTAAATTTCTGAAGGCGCTCCTCTCTTCATTATTATTATTACTAGTTGTTAAGCCCGTTAAAACGGGCGAGATTTCCAGCTACCCTCCTCGCCGCCGCTCCCTTCCCCCTCCGTGCCGGGCCCCCTGCACTGACCTGACAGCGCCTCTCACCTCTGTGCTGCTGCCTGCAGCGCTTCCACATGGAGGTGAGAGGCACTGTCAGGTCAGTGCAGGGGGCCCGATACAGAGGGGGGTGGGAGCGGCGGTGGGGATGGGGGGGGAGGGTGGAGGTTGGTGCGCGCGATGTTCGTTTCCAGGTTCCAGCGGCAGCGTCCGACAGTCCGATTCCGTTTCCCTCTCTGTTCCGCCCTCTGACGTCATCACGTCTTGACGCGAGGGCGGGACAGAGAGGGAAGTCTCTACTGCGGATTTGCAGGTGGGTCGGTCATTTGCCATTTATATGTTTGATTATGCACTCAGTCTGCGGCTCCTCACTACCTCTCCACCCTCATCTCCCCCTATGTTCCCGCCCGTAACCTCCGCTCACAGGACAAAGCCCTTCTCTCAGTACCCTTCTCCACCACT
Source organism: Microcaecilia unicolor (assembly GCF_901765095.1). Lineage (NCBI taxonomy): Eukaryota > Metazoa > Chordata > Amphibia > Gymnophiona > Siphonopidae > Microcaecilia > Microcaecilia unicolor. Next base: position 71,172,406 of record NC_044036.1, on the reverse strand, counting down.
GCCAACTCCAGGCTCCGCTCATTCTGCCTTGCCTCACCCTATGCCTGGAACAATCTTCCTCAACCCCTACGCCAAGCCCCCTCCCTACCCATCTTCAAATCTCTGCTTAAAACTCACCTCTTCAATGCTGCCTTCGGCGCCTAACGCTCGAGAAATATAGAATGCCCCAATCTATCCACCCTATCAGATTAACTGTTCACTCGTCCTCTAGATAGTACACTTGTCTTTAGATTGTTCTCTTGTCTTTTAGATTGTAAGCTCTTTGAGCAGGGACTGTCCTTCTATGTTTAAATTGTACAGCGCTGCGTAACCCTAGTAGCGCTTTAGAAATGTCAGTTAGTAGTAGTAGTATTATCAATATATGATTAGGTACAATCTTTTGCATTTAGACATGAAAGAAAAAAAATCTATGAAAAAGGCAAATCATTTATTATTAGACAATAGCCTAAAGTTGTATAAGATGTCTAGATCAGACAAGAGACCTTTGAGCTAGTGCATTAAAAAAAAAAAAAAAGCTAATGTCCTCTATAAAAGATGTGCTGAACACAGAGCCTTTTATCAAAATACATATAGCACTACTAGAAGAAAGTTTATTTAGTGGCACACACATGAGAAGCAGTTTTAAAATAAAATAATATTATCAGATGGTGGCGTTTCTTGGCGCTTTACATGTATAATTAATTTGTGTTATCTGCACACATAGCATAAGTGGTAGATTTTTACAAAACTGCACGTCCAAGGGTAGCCTCCTTGGAATCTGTGAATGCCACGGCATATATGTACAGCACTGATGCCTCTTCCACGTGTATACATAGTCCAGTTAGCACATATATATAGCTCTTACACACGTGTCAATAGTGCTCAAGCTTTGTGAAATCACCTTTTCTGTGTCCAGTATAGTAACATGAGAGCTCAACTTTAGGAAGAAAGATGAACATTTAGCACTGCCACACCTTTTTTGGGGGGGCATTTAAAAAGGAAAAAGAAATCGGCAATGTAAGATTTTACAATCTTGGATGAAATTCACACCGATTACTGAGCGCATTCCTTTTAAATTTGGTAACTAAGAAGTGGCATGCTAAGGAAAAGTCATTCCGGCCTGCATAAGCCAACTAAAGGAGGTCCTGGTTTATGGAATGGAAGCCAGAAAACCAGCAGCCCAAATGATACTTTAAGTACTGTTTCACTTTATGTATGCTGCCGCTTCTGGCAAATACCCCTGCGGGCAGAACTGTTAGGAGCATTTCTTCACTTCTTGTTTGATATTTTTCCTGTTTTCCAAAAAATGAAAATTTGTGTGAATCATGAAATAAACAGAATATTTTGAATAGAAAACAGTTTAGATAATTAGTATTCTCTTTTCCTATGATGTCTAGATTGTTATTCAGCTCTCAAGTACTGAAGGAAGTGGTTGGCCAAACAATTATGATGATATGGAGTCAGGAGATAATGGATTTCCAGGGGACGCGGATGAAATGGAAATGGGTCTTCCTTTCTTGAGTAAACCTGAAATAGTGGTGGTAGGTGGTCTTGATTTTCATTCATTAGAAGCTGTACAAAATAAAATCAAAGTATGATTTTGGTAAAAAAATGTTTTTAGAAAAGTAAATATATCCAACTGTGCTTTAATAACATTTCTTGATATTTTAATTACTTTTGCTTATTTCAGTTCAATTGCACTCAGCACCAGGACAAAGAATCCTATTTTGATCATTTTGTGTTCTGGGCTCCTGAACCAGTCGCCAATATAACCTTCAACATGGAGCTTTACAAAACAGACCTCTTTCTTTCTCCTTCACAAGGCCTCTTCTCTATTGCAGAAAATGGACAGATTTATGTAGAGGTGAGAAATTAGGAAGCATTTTCTGTGTACCAAACCATTTTGTAGACCTGCAGATTTTAACCAAGCTGGAACTTGCCTGCTGTAACTGACAGATGTGCTGTTTGTGGTTCCTGAAAGGGGAGGTCCTAAAGAGAATTCATTATGAAACTATTTTGTAGTGGAGACCAAAGATCCTTCCAAAATGTGAATGTCAGGAAGCATTCTCCTAGTGATTGAGCTGGCAGAAAAATATTCTTTAATTAGAATTATCAGTGAAATAAAAGTACACAGAAACTAAACGCTTACTGAAGTATATATAGTAAAATTTATTTTAATATATGGTTATGCATATGTCTAGTTCCATTTGATTTTCTGCCTGATACAGTATATTTGTATCTAGATTAATTAAAGGGACTTTGTTACCATATTGTGGGGCCCTTTTACAAAGTGGCGGTAAGCCCAATGCAGGCTTACTGCATGCTATGCCGGAACTACCTCCAGCCCAATGCGGTCACCAGCAGTACCTCTGGCTCAACTTTGTGCTATTTCCGGCGCTCCGGGAATTTTTTTTGTAGCAAAGTACAAACCCACCGGTAATCGGGCATTGCCATGCGCTGCCCGTTTATCACAGGAGCCCGTACTGGGTGGCAGTAAGTGCTCCCCGCCACATGGTAACACAGTAAGAGTTAACTTACTGCTTGGCCATTTTTGGGGCATTTTACCTGCTGTGCTAAAAAGGGCCCTGGCACGTGGGAAACACAGCCCCCACCACTACCACAGGGCCCTTTTTCCCTCAGCTTTGTAAAAGGACCCCTGTGTTAAGCGCTTTGGCACTTAAATTTGGGTGCGCGCCCAATTTGCACTTGCAATTTAACTGAGTAACAAACTAATTAGCATCAATTAGTGGTGCTATCAATTATTAGCATTAATTGGCAACAATTTGGATTTACGTGCACATTTTGTTAGGTGTTACTCTATAAAGATGTGTGCATAAATTTGTAGCGTTCAACTGAAAAAGGGGCATGACCATGGGAAGGGCATGGGTGGATCAGGAGCGTTCACAAAAGATGCATGCAATAGTAAAGAATTTGGGAGAGTCTGCCCCTAATTTACACACGATGATTTGCACCAGGTTTCAGTTGGGCACAGAACTTGGCGCCACGTGCTGTTCTATAAACTGTGCTATTTAGCTGTGGTTCTAGATTCTTCACTATCATTTTTACCTCACATTTACTGTCTGCTTAAGCTTCGTTTTTTCTATTTTCACCAATTTAGAGATATCCGTTACCTTCCTCTCCTTCTTCACATCCCATCTGAATTACTGTAATGTCATTTACTCAGGCTTACCACGTTCCACCTTGAAAAAACTACACACCCTCCAAAACACAGACTACTTTGTCATGCCTGCCACACTGGTAATCGTACTCCTTTACTGAAACAATACCACTGGTTATCGGTGGAATACCGGATCACCTATAAAATTGCACTATTGACTTTCAAGGCTTACAGAATAGGTGTTCCTGATTATCTCTCACATCTTGCTGTTCTTTATTCCCTTGCTAGGGTACTTTCCTCCTTAAATGATCACTGTCTGGTGTTAGCAAGCCCTAAACTTGACAATTTGGAAACAATCAGACACAGCGCTTTCTATTTCCTCTCTCCCCATACCTGGAATAATCTCCCTCTCATCTTCCACAGTGACCCATCTACTAAGCGTTTTAAATCGAATTTAAAGGCTTGAATTTTCAGGCAAGCCTTTGGTGAGATGGAGTGGACAGCAGTTTCCAGCTAAATTGCATAGATTCTTTAAAGTGTAGCTCTTTTTTGTATGTTTTTGTCCTCTTTGTGTGAATGAATATCTTTCTATCTTTTTATGGAGTTCTTTTCCTTTCCCTATTTGACATATTTTTAGACTGTACAATGCTCTGCTTTGCCCTGGCAGCTAGAGCAGTTTAGCAAATCACGAACTATAAACATCTTGGAGTGCCATTTATAAACTACCACTCAGTGCTCGGTTTTTGTTTTGGCACCCAAATTGGGGCACCGTTTACTAAATCTAGGCCTTAACGTTCAAGTTGATGTGAATTAACTGCTACCTCACAAAATGGGGCCTGCGCTGAAGTTGGCGTGTGTTTTTGACGCATGCTGAGGCCCCCTTTTACCGCAGCAGGTAAAAAGGCAGGGTTTCTTTTAAAGAAATGGACATTTCGGGTGGGAGCACTTACCACCACCCATTGAGGTGGCGGTAAGGGCTCTCGTGCTACCCCGGTGGTAACCGGGCAGCACGCGGCACTACCCTATTACCGCCAGGTACACACTGGCGCTGGAAATGAGGCACACTGGGGGTGGGGTCTACCGCCGGGCTGCTGCGGTAGCCTGGTTGTACTTCCCGTTGAGCCCGCGTTGGGCTTACTGCCAAGAGCCCCTCTATAAATACAGTAAAAAAAAATGGATATAGATGTATAGCTATGTTTTCATATATGGAGATCTGCATCAAAAAGAACATTTTGTTCTTTTTTAAAAAATTTTTATACACTTTGTACTACCATGCTATAATAGCGCGGTAATGTGAGAGAACAGAGAGTTTCATATAGGGGTCCTTTTACAGAGCTGTGGTAAAAATTGGCCTCAATGTGCCCTTACACAGGTCTTTCTTGTGCACTAAGGCTATTTGTGGCTGTAAAAAAAACAAAATAAAAAAAAACCCTCAAGTTTGTATTTAATTAATGACCGTGTGCTGACGTTGCCATTAGCCTGTGGCCATTTTTTAAAAACTACTGTGGGAGCACTTTCTTAGCTAAAAAAGGTAAGTAACATTGTAAATCTTAAGGTCAATATTTAAACTGCCCACATTGGCGTTTTTTCATTAACTGACAGTGCTCACCACAGAGGTTTTATGCGAGCTAGCAGTTCTGCAAAACTGTGTAAGGATTTTTTTGTCTGTCTTTATTTTCGAAAGCCATCATTTATTTTGGACCCCTGAGGCAAGCGTTATGCCGAAACACTGCCCATGTCGAGCCTTTAAGAATAAAGGACTCTTGTTTGCCACAGTCTTGAAGGCCCAGCTGTGCTTTTTTTTTTTGTTGTTGTTGCTTGTGTTTGTGTGTTCTTCTGAACCCTCTTTTTTGTGTGCTGAGATTTCCATTAACCTGTGGTCATTTTTTAAAAATTGCTGTGGGAGCACTTACTTAGTTCAAAAAGAAAAGCAACATTGGAAAACTTAAGGACAATATTCAGACTGCCCGCATTGATGCAAAATCAGCATGTACTTTCAACCTGTGGTCTTTGCATGAGTTTCTGAAGGAAATGTACACGTGGAGGGGCATAATTGAAAGGGACACACAAGTTTTGCTGAGGACGTCCTCGCAAAACGTCCCAGTGGAGGGGCAGGGAAACCCGTATTATCAAAACAAGATGGACGTCTATCTTTCGTTTCGATAATATTGTCGGGGACACCCAAATCTTGAAATTTAGGTCGTTCTTAGAGATGATTGTCCCTAGACTTGGTCGTTTCTGATTTTCAGCGATAATTGAAACCAAGGACGCCCATCTCAGAAATGAACACATGCAAGCCCTTTGGTTGTGGGAGGAGCCAGCGTTTGTAGTGCACTGGTCCCCCTGACATGCCAGGACACCAACTGGGCACCCTAGGGGGCACTGCAATGGACTTCACAAATTGCTCCCAGGTACATAGTTTCCTTACCTTGTGTGCTGAGCCCCCCAAAACCTACTACCCCCAACTGTACACCACTACCATAGCCCTTACGGGTGAAGGGGGGCACCTAGATGTGGGTACAGTGGGTTTGTGGTGGGTTTTGGAGGGCTCACATTTACTACCACAAGTGTAATAGGTAGGGGGGATGGGCCTGGGTCCGCCTGCCTAAAGTGCACTGCACCCACTAAAACTGCTCCAGGGACCTGCATACTGCTGTGATGGACCTGAGTATGACATCTGAGGCTAGCATAGAGACTGGCACAAAATATTTTTAAAGTTGTTTTTTTTTTTGAGGGTGGGAGGGGGTTAGTGACCACTGGGGGAGTAAGGGGAGGTCATCCCCGATTCTCTTCGGTGGTCATCTGGTCATTTTGGGCAACTTTTTGTGCCTTGGTCGTAAGAAAAACAGGACTAGGTAAAGTCGTCCAAGTGCTCATCAGGGACGCTATTTTTTTCCATTATGGGTCGAGGACGCTCATGTTTTAAGCACGCCCAAGTCCCGCCTTCGCTATGCCTCTCACACGCCCCCATGAACTTTGGTTGTCCCCACAACAGAAAGCAGTTGGGGACGCCCAAAATCGGCTTTCGATTATGCCGATTTGGACGACCCTGTGAGAAGGACGCCCATCTTCCGATTTGTGTTGAAAGATGGGCGTCCTTCTCTTTCGAGAATGAGCCTGAAAGGTTCCACTTTGACAGTTGCCAATAGCTGGAAAGTATGTAGGGCTGTGGCTCTTGTTTTACCTGCAGGTAGGCTTTTGCTGCAGGAGTAGCATAGCTTGGAACATACAATTTACACACACAATTTTCACCCTCCAGTATAAGCACACCCCAGGAATGCCTCTTCTCAGTTTGACTAAAAGTATACTCATTACGGTCTTTTAGGAACATTGAGGGTGGTTAGATTTTCAGACAGTTGATATGTATGGGTAAAAGGCTTTGGGCCCACATAAATCGCTTTGAAAATTGCCCTCTCCAGTGCATAATTCTTTAAGTTGAGATTCAAGATAAGTTAGGCATGGGTCTATATGCCTTTCACAGGTACTGAAAGAGATTCTGTTTTCCTCAAATTATTGCACGTTTATCCACTCCTACCCTAGCCCTTTCTGAGCTCATTTGTAACTTACTTCAAATTAGTACCTTATTTTCTTACTCCTGTTCTTCTGTCTTATCTGTCTATATTTTCCATCTTTGCTTACACCCTATTGTGTTGACATTGTAATGTAGTATACTATGCCATACTTTGTATTGTTTGAATATTTTTACTGTTGTAATTGTCTATTGCTTATGTTTGACTTATTCTTGCTGTAAATCGCCTTGAGTGAATTCCTTCAAAAAGGCGGTAAATAATTCCTAATATATAAATTAAATAAATGCAGCATTTTAGCATGCATCTTACAGTATTCTAGAAGTTATGCGCAAGAGGGAGCCCCTCCTATGCTCTGCCAACATGTGTGCCCCCTTGCATTTATGTGCTAAGCAAATTACGAGCCAAAATTATTGAATAACGCTGATTGCTCACTTGTACTTAATACTCGTAAATGCTGGTATTCTATCATTTTAGTGTACAAATGATACTTACATTTAGGTGTTAAAGTTATAGAATGAGAGGGTAAGTTACTTGCCCAAGATCGCAAGAAAAATCAGTGGGATTTGAACCCTGGCTTCCCTGGTTCTCATCTGCAGCCTTGTTGCTAATCCTTGTAAATTTTACAGATACATCCAGTTCCTAATCTCTGATTAAGACCTTGAAATGAGTGTATGAGAAGTGATTGGAAGAATAAATCTCCAAGTTTTGATTTGCCATTTGGAGGGCATTTATAAACTCCTATCTGCCTTGTTTCATATGAGTTTTCCGTGGTTGTTAATATTTTAAATCTCCAGGGGTGGCCTTGCTTCCCTGAGCAAGTACTGTGTTGCCCTTCTGATGCCCCATAGCTGTGTTTAATGGTGCCAAGATACCACTGCTAACTAGACTTCTAGAAATATAGGGGTAAATAATCAGCCAGCAGCAGTGAGCATTTTGTTGACTGCCACCGGTGGTGTTCTCAGATATTCAGTGCTGGGCCATGTCTTGACTTCGGCATTAAATATCTGGTTTTTGCAGAGCTGGCTATTTCTGTGGATAACACTCCCATCCTTCCTGTCTCATCAGCTCGTAACCTTGGGGTCATCTTCGACTCCTCCCTCGCCTTCTCTGCACATATTCAACAGACTGCTAAAACCTGTTGTTTCTTTCTCTATAATATCACCAAAATTTGCCCTTTCCTTTCTGAGCGCACTACCAGAACCCTCATCCACACTCTTATCATCTCTCGCTTAGACTATTGCAACTTGCTTCTCACAGGTCTCCCACTTAGCCATCTTTCTCCTCTTCAATCTGTTCAAAATTCTGCTGCACGACTAATATTCCGCCAGGGTCGTTATGCTCATATTAGCCCTCTCCTCAAGTCACTTCACTGTCTTCCTATCCGTTTCCGCATACAGTTCAAACTCCTCTTAGTGACCTATAAGTGCATTCACTCTGCAGCTCCTCAGTACCTCTCCACTCTCATCTCTCCCTACATTCCTCCCCGGGAACTCTGTTCACTGGGTAAATCTCTCTTATCTGCACCCTTCTCCTCCACTGCTAACTCCAGACTCCGTTCCTTTTATCTTGCTGCACCTTATGCCTGGAATAGACTTCCGTAGCCAGTACGTCAAGCTCCATCTCTGGCCGTCTTCAAATCTAAGCTAAAAGCTCACCTTTTTGATGCTGCTTTTAACTCCTAACTCTTGTTCACTTGTTCAGAACCCTTATTTTATCATCCTCACTTTAATATTCCCTTATCTCTTGTTTGTCCTGTTTGTCTGTCCTAATTAGATTGTAAGCTCTGTTGAGCAGGGACTGTCTCTTCATGTTCAAGTGTACAGCACTGCGTACGTCTAGTAGTGCTATAGAAATGATAAGTAGTAGTAGTATTCAGCACTTAAGTGGCTATGGATTACCACATAAAGATAGGACTGACTTTTATGTGGTTAACCTGGCCGGTTAAGTGCTGAATCCACCTCCGGAACGCCTCCAAAATAGCTAGTTTTCACTTAGGTACTAACCGCTAATTTTCAGCAGTGATAACCAGTTAAGGGCCACTGAAAATTAGTGGCTAGCTCCGAACAAGC